>NW_026042457.1:0-269721 GCF_023856365.1 Brienomyrus brachyistius
GTCCCAGCATCGGAGAGGCTGAGGTTCCCCTTGGGGAGGCTGTAGACGCAGCTCCGTGTAGGAGATCCAGCCTCAGGGCTCTTCTCACACTCATCACTGCTGTTTCCATGGCTGTAAATGACTCCAGGAAGGGATTCTCCTGATCCATGTCTGAACCAGTAAACACTGTGTTCTCCTGCACAGCTCCCAGTCTCTATCGTACACTGCAGGCTCACAGAGTCTCCTGGCTGCAATGTGTCAGACACAGGCTGCTGTACCACAGTCCTGCTGTTGGAGTCTTTACCTGAAAAGCAAAATAGTCATGATGACAGCCCTTTGAGAATAACAATGGAAAATACAGATCCTCAAAAATTGTTCTTACAGATTTTTGGGAACTGAATCGATGTTCTTCTAGCCATCCAAGAAATCAGTAACTTCTTGGAGAACAGCTGACATTCTTCTCTCTTTTTATTGTATTACTGCTTATTAGTATATATCAGGTAACACTATACATTAACTGCACCTACATAATACCTAAATAAAAATTATATGATAATAACAAACATTATAATCATATAATGTCTTGTATTAATGTATGAAGGTAGATGAATATAATTAATTTCAATTCAAAGAAATGAAGTGTGTAAAGTGTACTTTATATTTTCATGATTTTCGTGACTTTACATTTGGTTTATGTTGCCCCTTTTCCACAGGAAGGTATTTATTGTTTTTGCATATTTAGCTCTTGATGTGTTTTGGTATTTTTGAGCATTTTGCTGTAGTACCTGCATAATTTAATTCAAGAGCCGAAGAGCTGTTTGCCCATTACTAGTTTGTCTATCTTTTAACATTAAAGAAAAAGTATACATAGTAAAAGGAATTACTTGGTTTCGTAGTTCCTCCTATTTATTTTCTTATGCACACAAAAGTAAGTTTTTCCGTTCAACCATAGCACTACAGCGAAAAGCAAAACGTCATGGCAAATACAATTATGCTTTATTCCAATACACATTGCTAATTTTTCATTATTATTACATTTATTCAGCATAATATCTTCAAAGGTTTCATGATTTAATTTGCAATCTTCTGGCCTGAAATCTTTTCCTGCTACACTGAAGACTCTCTCAGCGTGTGCAGAGAAAGCTGCAGCCAAAGGGTTGGCATCCTCTGATAAACATGGTTGGTTCAGGTATCGGTGACATTATGTGAACCTTTCATGGCAGGAATAGGGACTAGTTTGACTTTTGATGCAGGAAAAGTGTTTGGGACGTTTCTTAGGTTAGAAACTGCCGTCACTGCAGCCAACACTGACTTTTAAGGAGAGACACTCAGCTCTTCCTATGAGCAGATCCACCATGGTGCACAAAATGACAGTATAATTATTATTTTAGGTGACACTTCAAATGTTGCATTATTTCATTCTTTACAAAACGACATTTTTATAACAATGATGTATAACAATGTTAATGTGTTTATGTATAATTCATATTTAAATTAAAGTTCATATTTTAGTTAAAAGCTACACCTACAGTACGTATATGAACTTGAATTTGAATCCAAACCCTTTTTCGTTCTTCTTCTTTAAATTCAAATATAAATTTCAATGCCACAACCTGTTTTCAACCACAATTCAAATGTAATTCAGATTAACAAAATGAACTGAAATTCAAGTTCATATATGTATTCAAAATCCTGAATTTTAGGATACGTATTTGAGAATTTCATTCTCAAATCAGTTCTGAATGGTGCACATCCCTAGTTCATATGTTAAATCATGCATTTTTTTTTTCAGAGTGAATACACACTGACTGCTCAGATAAATAACGTCAAAAATAATTTTCTTTTGTTGCTTAAGATTTTTGCACAGTCCTATACTGTATATAACAACTCAAACATTTTTTTATGTTATTTGTTTTAAAGAGGCTGCAATGTGTAACATTAACATCTGTATAAAGAGAAGGTTAGGCTTTTGGCTGACAGCAAGCAAAATGCAACAAATTGTATAATAATAATAATAATAATAATAATGAATGATTTTTGTTTGATGTTTAGAAAAACATTTATGGAACAAAGCAGACAATAAGGTATCTTTGCTAATTTTATATTGACAAACAACTAAACTGTCAAAATTATTTTGCAGGGAATAATCTTACTGACATTATAATAAAGCAAATATGAAAATAGTTGGAATCTCATTTACCTGTGATTATGACAAAGGTTCCATTCCCGAAGGTGACCTCATGAAGAAACACAGCAGCACAATAATACACTGCAGAATCTGACGGCTCCACGTTACAAATAGTGAGGTTAAAACTCCCCTCTGCATTCAGTAAGGAGTAACGTTTTATGCTTTTATATTCCTTGTAAAATTCACCAGGTACGTAGAGAAGTGCTTTCGCCATGGGCTGGGGGCTTCCGACCAACAGCTTGCTTAAACAAAGTAACAAAAGTTGTTTTCTCCTTGACAGAAGCATGTCAGGGTCACACTGTCTCCAAGCTGAACCCTCATCAGGTGACTGGGCTGAACAACATCTGTAGTCAGTGCAGTGTCTGCAAAAACAGAAAAACAAAAAAAAATCATAATCAAATAAGACATATAATAGTAATCTAAATAACTATTAACTATGATGCAGATTAAATGGCCAAATTCCACTGATCACATCATACAGATAAATGAAAATATTAAAATCCCAAAATAATTTATATTATAGGGCCTTACTAATGAAAATGAGAAGACCAAAGAGTCTGAACATTTTTGTGCTTCCACTGTTTAGAATAAACTGCTCTGCTGCTAAGTGAGAGATCATGGTCGTGGTCGGGATGAAAGGGCAGGAAACAGAGAGGAAACAGAGAGACACACATCAGGCTGATCTGATTGGCTGTTCACATGGGAACTTAAGTAACAGTGAAAAAGCATTTTAATGTGCACTTACATGACGTTTATTAATTTACTCCTTAACATCCAGTTAAAATGAGAACAATTAGATAAACAGGAGCAGATACTGAGCATATAAAGTTCTTTGTACAGAGTGCTGAGATACTGTGGGAGAGCATTTGCTAATCATCTCTCTCAGACAAGCTCAGCACAGTATGAGTCTGTTATCTATCTGATATTAGACAGTCTCTCATACAGTAATAATAATTGATACTTTATTGGTCCCTGTGGAGAAATTGTCTTAACTTCTCTCTCAACTTGCTCTCTTTTTTTTTAGAGTAAACAGAGTAAGTTGTCTGCGAAGGGCAGCCACCCATAGTGATGCCCAGTGAGCTGGGGGTTAAGGGCCTCGCTCAAGGACGCAGAGATGTGCTGTGGCTGGGTTTGAACCAGCGACCATCTTATTACAAGCACACAGGCATTAGATCTTCTAATCACACTTAAAAGGCATATTAAATGTTCTTTCCACCATGCAAACAGAATGTAAATTGTAGCTTTACTGCTTAGATTTACATTCACACATTTGCATTTAAAACAAGCATTTTAAGTGATGTACATGAGAGTAAATGGTGAATCAGTTTATTTGCCACTCTACACATTACATTGGCGCCCATTATAAGTAACTGTACAGTGACATTGCAGTTCCTCAGTTGCTTTGATGCATTTCTGAATCACCCTTAACATCTGCAAAACTGTAAGTGCATTTCCCAAAACAATTCGTGCAAACAGCACCACACAGATGGACTGTCTACAAAAAAAGTCATAGAGGCCACCAGCAGCCCGAATACCACACCGTAAGGCCGTATGTTAGGATGCTCTCTATGGCAGAGCGGTAGGAGGCCACCAGCAGCCCGCATACCAGACCGTAAGGCAGCATGTTAGGATGCTCTCTATGGCAGAGCAGTTGAAGGTCCCGATCAAGAAATCCGACAAGTTTCCCCAATAAGCCAGTAACCCCGCTTCATAGAACAGGCCACAGGACTGGTTTTGGTGAGATAGTCCGAGTAGTAGGTAGAAATCAGGATGGAGACTGAGTGTGGGTCTAACAGGTGAGCAGATGTAGGACAGAATGTAGAGCCCTCTGGTGGAGTGCCTGTGCATGACTGAATGTATGGTTTGGGTCTGATGGTCTGAATAGTTGGTAGAAATAGGCACCTTCCTACCTGATGTGGTAGGTCTAGATAAGGGGTCACCAACATGGTGCCCCAAGGATGCCCCCAATGACCACATGAGTTGCCCGTGGACCTGTTCTATAAAATAGCACAACTCACCAGCGAACATCATCTAAAATTTAATTTTGTCCTGTTTCTAATCTATCACATTTGCATTTATATAGATTTGAAATTGAATATAAAAAAGCATTTAAAACATGTTTATCATGCATGAAGTTTAGACATGTTTAGGAGGGCGTTTAAAACTGATATCAAACTTCGTATGGCTCAGTACCCGTGAAGTAGCTCTCCGTTTTAAAAAGGTTGGTGACCCCTGGTCTAGATCTTGCAAGTTTGTTTGTACTGGCTGTGTGAACATACTGTAGCACTGTTAAGAATATGCAACACAGCCTGAGTTGGGGATCTGCTGTATGCATCAGTAATATAATGCTTTGTCCTTTTCTAGGCTGTTCATTAAGACATAAAGCCTGAAAGTTTTCTGAATGGCATTAATGAAATTGAGCACTGCCCCCACCTGCTGGCCAATTTATTAAAACATTGAAATCGCTGTCTGCACAGGCTGACGTGTCATTTAAGTCTGATAATTTTCTATGAGTCAAACGGCAAGAAAATGACAAGAAGTTAAAAACATGGAGTTAGATGAAGGAGAAAAGATTACAAATTTGAAGATTATGAAATCAGGACATGTCAGCTAAGTCAGCCAAGGTGGGTCTTAAACATATGGACGGAAGTATGAGCGCTAAACTTAAACGGGTTCACTTGTAACCGCTGCCACCAAATTTCGTTAAATTGCTGGGGAGGTCCAGATACATGAGACAGGAATAGAAGGATTATTCTTTATTAATATACAGACGAGGGTTACAACCCTCCCTAGGGCAATAGAAGGGGATACCTGCCACGGGACATTCTAAAACGCTTAATGTGAAAATGCGTAACGCAACTTAATGTATTAAAACAGTCCACCACAAATCACCAAATTTCTCGCGAATGTATCTGGCCATAAAGACTTACCTGACAAGAAATCAAAACCGAAATGCTAGGAATATGGACCTTTAAGCCTTTTCTTTATGGGCGTCAATGGAGGGGAAAACGCTTGACGTAAGATGAAGTCCATATTCCTAGCATTTCGGTTTTGATTTCTTCCCTGGCATGGGTGACGGGTACACCACGTTCCCAAAGCCACGTTAGCCTCGAGCGAACTGCCCGGAGAAACCGCTCACACCAGCGCTGCAACCCGATCTCCTCCCCTTTTAAACACACATTTCTATGGCGTTAAATTAGTGCCAAAAGTCGTGCGCATAAAAACAGAAAATCCATGCTCTCTACGCGCTCGCGATTGCACAGCACTCACTCACTCGCTCGCCGTTAAATTAGGGCCAAAAGTCGAACCACGCGCGTGCGTGTGCTCGAGTGCTGAAAACCCATCCCCTCTACGCGCTCGCGTCTGCACAGCACTCGCTCGCTCGAATTTCCCGCTTCGTCTTACCGTATATAAAAGAATGGGCCAATGTACGGTAAATTGCATTGTGAATAAAATTTCTTAATACAACATCACAAAGCCAATTTAATAAATTCAAATCCTGGGAAGAACGCTCCTCAGATATTAGTTCTCGGGTTAGTGTTAGCAGACTATAGGCGAAACCACCTTAAGTGCTATCTGTTAATGTTTATTAAATTAGCATTAAAATGGAGAGGTTTATAATATCTTTTGTCCTTGTAGCTGCTAAATACACTCATTATTAAAGCCATAAAGTTGTCTGCCTACTACATTGGAATCTCCACTGAGTAAGTGTTTTTGATGGATTTTATTTAACTTTATTATACTCTGGTCCTTAGATCTAATGTCATACTTCTTCACTTATATTGTTTGTGAAAAGGTTTACCACGGTCAAACAGAGCAGCCACTACATCATCATACATGAACAAGCACCTCACAAAACAAAAACATTTCATTTTCATAATTAAAACTTTTGAATGGTAGGCCTAGTGTGTGGATCAGAGACAAGATCTTGACACCTCATTAACTATAATTTGTTCTGTGAACAGCTCAGATACCACCTTCTCGAAAGTCTTCTGCATAAAATAGAAATAGGATTCAGCGCGACTCCACTAAATTTGGATTACCTGGAGTTCCTTTGTCATCAGGAGCTGTATCTTCTGCAGGCCCTGTCTAATCACATTGAAGTACCTCCTGCTATCACCCTGGCTTTGCAAGAGCTCTTTGACCTTGTGAGGGCACATCTGGAACGTCCAGCCCCATGTGTCACACAGGAAGTCGCTGCCACCAATAGACGACCCAAGATTTTGATTGAAGAACAATGTTTGAAAGAAATGCTCCATACTCAACTTCCTGTGCCTTGCATAGCCACACTGATGGGTGTTTCAAGAAGAACAATCTTAAGAAGAATAAAAGAGTATGAGCTCTGTGTTAGGGAACTTGACAATTTGGTTTCTTCTGTCAAGAATGATCTACCAAATGCAGGCTACAGGATAGTCAATGCAGGCTGCAGTCAATGGGCTACAGGGTTCGGTGGAGAAGAGTTGCAGCCTCCATGCATAGGGTTGATTCCATGCGCATCATATAAAGGTTGTCAAGTCTTGGCTGTGTTGTACGCAGAATGTACCAGGGCCTTTGTCTCTAGTACACGTGGACACAAACCACAAGTTGATCCGGTTTGTATTACCAGCAAATTTATTTGGAGTAAACCCTGGGTGGATTGGTGTGAGGTGGTGGTGGGGCTTTGGAGAAGATTTCCTGCCGATCAACACTAGCAACTTATATCTATCTGTCATGGAGGTCTCGGGACTCACAGATATTCAGAGACATGTGGATAGTTTACCAGTGGTTTTCAGCAGGAAATAGTTATTACTACAAATTGTCACCCCCCCCCCCCGCCCCCCACAGAAACTGGATCTGGCTATAGTGGGAAAATCTTTTTTTTTTTTTTATTTGTGAGAACTTGAAAGCAAAACAAAACTTGGAAAAAATATATGCTCATTCACCAATTTTCTAATCTGGGGTCTAAAGTGGTCAGGCTTGCAAGTGTATTTGGTTATTTGTCTATCCTAGCCTGTTGCAGTGTATATTTCCTGTATATTTTGCATGTAAAAAATGTTGTTTGTTATGTCAGTGCTTAATATTATCATGTAGTCTTCATGAACTTTCTTCATCTTGGCCAGGGACTGCATTTGAAAAGTAGCCACTTGACTAAAATTGGCACATTTTCAGAAATGCCAGCAACAATACTGATAATGAACACCCCTCTAACTGACTCTCAGTTGGTTTAGAAAAAAGACTTTTAAGAGAAAAGAAAGCCTTCCTTTGGTTTTGCATTTTTCTCTTTTTTGTTGGCTGTGCACAATATATTAGAAGAATACCTTACAATTATATTAGTTAAGAAATAACAGATTGCGTATATACAATATTAAGGTGATAACAACAACCCTCACTGTCTCTAGGTGCTGCTTCAGACAGGGCATTCTGCAGCAGGGACACCACCCGTCGTGCAGCATCCAGCAAATCTCCCTATCACAACAGCCCACATAACAGAATAACATTAGTGTATGATTCAGTAGGGCTAGTCCAGGTCTGGAAAGTAGTTGGGCCAGATTTTTAAACCAAGAAATTTAGCTGGGCCAGACATTTTCAGCGGCCCAGTAAGCAACAGGTAATGGCATTTTAAACAAACACAAATCAAGGTACATTATTTTAAAAAACTACAACTGAACAGAATCTGAGAGCAATATTTTTTTTCACTTCTGAAATGAGAAAAATATTTTGGTCGTATCTGACCTAGACGCATCCCAAAGAAAAAAAATGCCTATTAGATGGTAAACAGACATAAAGAAAAAGGGAAAAATCGTCTATAATCATCATCCGCTTATACTGTGGTGATCCATTTCACCCACACAGGCATGATCACCATTAGCGGTTTCCACATTATTGTCGAGGTGACTATTCACTTTACCTCTGCTTTCTCCGACATCTTCCTGATTCTGCCGCCAACAAGGGGCTCATAGGGTGGAGACTGAGGGTGTTAAACAGACCAATCTTTTGTCACTGAATGCAACAAATAATGTATTTATCTGTCAAAAGTCCAGCACCAGGAAAAGCAACAGAGTGACAGTAGAAACTGTAATAATAATGGAAGTGCGCCGCCCTACAGGGAAGGAGGAGTGATGGGAGTCCCGGTGGTGGCTAAGCGCGCGTGGGGAGAGGCGTCGTACTGTGAGGCTTCATGAACTTCCGATGGGGCAGTGCTGTCATACAGCGGGGAGCCTGAGAGGGGCACTGTGGCCGGGTGCGAGAGCCCTGGGTAATGAGTTGTAGAGCTGCGCAGTGTCACGATCGGGTACAAGCAGGCAGGCGATCGTGCGGGCAAGGCGTGCAAGGAGCAAGCGGACAGGCAAAAACGGGAGTTTAATTAGGAAGCGCGGACGGGGAAACATCTCACGCATACAAACATCAATGACAGACACTGGACTCAGGTAAGACACGGACTGAAATACACAGGACTGAGCAAATTAACTAGATACAGCTGGGTACAAATCGGGAGAAAACACGTGGGTAATCAGGGGGCGTGGCACACAGGAGGAGCGGACGAGCCGGGCATGACACGCAGGAACTGAGAGCCCAAGCTGTTGGACATTCCACTGGACTAGGAGACTGGGGTGAGTGAGGAGGAGCTCATTGACCACAAACTGGGATACTGGCTGTGTGTGAGCAATGGGGTGGAGATTAAGGAAAGACGTTAAATCAGCATGCAGTGTTGCCTGGAAACAACAACAAATATACTAGTGTCACTGTACTAAAACAATATCAAAATAATGCCTATTTTTTATTCATTTTACTTGTAGAGTGCAAAGTACAAAGGAAAACAAAGAGTAACTATGGCGAAATAAATCAAAGCATGTCCCAGAATGATGGGCCTGAATGGA
Organism: Brienomyrus brachyistius; assembly: GCF_023856365.1. NCBI lineage: Eukaryota > Metazoa > Chordata > Actinopteri > Osteoglossiformes > Mormyridae > Brienomyrus > Brienomyrus brachyistius. The sequence goes on from NW_026042457.1 coordinate 9,025, forward strand.
TCAGGACAGAAGAAGGCGAAAGTCCTGTTAACGAGGTGAGACGATGCAGACACAGGCCAGGATGTGGGTATAGGCGAGAACAAGAGGGAAGACGGGGGCCCGAGACTCAGCATGGGGACAGGTGGGGGAGGGGAGGCACGGGCTCACCTGGAGCTGCTCCCGGAGGTGCCGCTATGACTCATGGGTAACATGCCGGAATGGGACGGCACCTGTAGGCTGGACCAGTTGTCATGGGAGGGCAACATGGACAGACAGGTAGACGAGCTGTCTGAATAAGCAGCTGCAAGTATAAAACAATAAATGAAGCAGGTATGTGGTGGGCAGTGTTACAGCGTCCTTAATATGGTCAATACAGAAAAGGCATGTTATCATGTTATGTATATACTGCCTCCAGTTACTTAATGCCTAACTTTAATACATTGATTGATTTGTTCACTGCTGCAGCCTGTGTCAACTTTCCTTTCAGACAGATGTAAAGTCCATTCTGTTTTTGTTCTGTGTAGTTTTTTTTGAACAGCATATGGCTGAATTCTGTTAAACCTCAGACTGAAGAAAATTGTGTTAATTGAAAAGCAAATATCAAAAACTCAGTCTGCAGGAATGTTTTTCTAAATATTTCTGTGGACTTTTGGAAATTTCACGAAATTCCATTGCTCCATTACATAAACACTGAGTGAGATTTCATTCCCATTACTGCAACGTATGAAGAGGATTATGACTTATTACTTTAGGTTATCGGACTGAGTGAGTTTTGGAAATTTGCTCTTCGATAACTGAAGCAGTGCTGTGAATGCAGAGGTTATATGCGTCGCATATCAACAGAACTGTATGTTTATGTCTTGTCTTAATTATTTTGATTAAATGTCTAACTATTCCCAATATGTGTGAACATACTTGGCCAAATAAAGCTGATTCTGATTCAGTCAGAGGGTAATCGTCGGTGTGCTGTACTATCGTGGTGACCCACACAGAGAGCTTAGGACCATGATTTCAGTGTGTGCTTGTGTGAGGGGACAGGCAGGGCGGCGGCTCACTGGGTGATGCACTCCTGTGGGTATAGGGGCTGGGATAGGGGGCGGAGCAGTTACTCCTCAAGGAGGAGTAACAGTCACAGCCGTGGGGGGAGGAGAGGGAGAGGGTGCTCCCAAACTGGGGGTGTGGGTTTGATGAAGAGCAGAGAGACCCTGAGCCTGGGATGAACCAGCTGCCTACTGAAACGAAAGCGGATAAAGACAGAAACTAGAACCTCAAACTAAACAACACAAACAACAATATCAAGTTATATTCAATCATTAAACCGTTATATATTTAATCTAAACAATAGTAATAAATATCGTTCCGATTCAAAATATCATTTACGGGTGAATCTTATGACTTGCATTGGGAAACAGGAAACGGGCCAAGCTGCAGGGCCAGTTCAAAGGCATAGTGCGAGGCGCCCAGAAAGGGGGCGAGGTCTGGGCGGAGTCAGCTAAAGAAGAAAAAGGCCTGACCTTTTTCTGGATGCTGTGGACTGTGTTTGTGTGTGAGCTGCAGCTGCATGTTCCTTACATTTTTTTTATTAACACCAGCACCGTGAGGTTTGGCCTGGACTGGGTCCTGTCCTGCACGGTTGAAGACATGTTGACTGATGGTCAGCCCGTGTTCTGTTGGATCCCACAGAAAGGAAATGGGAATCCCGTTTGGATCGGATGCTGACAGTTGAAAAAAAACTCATGTCTGTGTGTTATGAAAGAATATCAATAAATGTTTCCGAAAGGGGATGACTCATTTGGTAATTATTTACGGCTTATGTTATGGCTGAGAAATTTACAGTCTTTACTAAAGTCTGACTTCTTTCGAGTCACCTTTAATATAGATTGGACACTCTCTATGCTATGTACAATACTTATATAGATGGTACATGTTTACTTGCTTGCACAGATGGTTGATTAGGTAATTAGTGTAAGTGTGTGTGTGTGTGTGTGTGTGTGTGTCCAATCGCATGTATGTCCAAGGTCCATAGTAAGTAATATACACTGATCAAGAGATGCCTGAAAGTGGATGAAAGAGGACATTAGTGGGTGTATCACTTAGTGTAACGGGTGCAGGAAAATGAGCAGGACTGCAAGCCATATAATGACCCACTGTCCTTATCTAGCTCTTAATACAGTATGCATACAGTGATGTATCTACAATGGACAGCTACTATAAGCAGATAGCACAGTACAGGTGCTTAATCTGTATGCTATTTCCATCCATCCATTGTCCAAACCGCTTATCCTACTGGGTCACAGGGGGTCCGGAGTCTATCCCGGAATCAATGGGCACGAGGCAGGGAAGAACCCAGGATGGGGGGCCAGCCCATCACAGCTCACACTCACACACCATTCACTCACACATGCACACCTACGGTAAATTTAGCTACTCCAATTAGCCTCAGCATGTTTTTGGACTGCGGGGGGAAACCGGAGGAAACTAGCAGCTTTGTGTGGTAATTGTTTGTATTAAAAACACATTGGATCAAGTCAAATTATTTTTATGAAGAATTAACATCTAAAAGCTGCTAGTAGACCGTGGGAAAATAATTTTTCTATTTTCTTTCAAAAGTAGGTATTGCAATTTCCATCATATGTAAGAGGGCCTGCCCATCAGAGTAATGTACATCCTGTGACATGTATTGACTATCAAGACAAACTGAAACACGGTGTATTAGGCTGTCAATGAGTACTGGACTAGGGTGAAAAACTGCCTGATAATCTACCTATTAACTAGAAGAGTACAAACTGGAGACGGATCCCCTAATACAGAGGGATTAACGTCTGTGCCACATCCAGAACCATTCAGTGTAGGAGTCTGGTGGTTCTACTGGATACTGACAAGTACCCAGCCCCTTTGTTCCCTCTGATAATCATCAGTCCTCCTCTGAATGCCTTCACCACTCTATTCCTGAATAGGTACACATTTAAATATGCTAGCAAGATCAAGGTATTGGGATAACTGTTAGGTTCGCTGTTCAGAGAGTTGCAGTGAAAACCATCATACACAGTGGCCCTTTCTGGATAAGATTACCTCCCTCTGATCTAACAGGTCAAGATCAAAGCAAGGTGCATTGCAATGTCTGACACCCAGCACACTACAGCATATAAAATACAGGTATCCATCGCCTTCCGCATTTGGAACCAGGACCACTTGTTGCAAGTCAATTTGGGCATATCTCAAGTTATACGAGAGAGGCAAGACATTAAGGACAGTATACACAGTACTGAAATAATAATGTACATATTAAACCACAGCACTTAATAAACAGATACTGCACTTACATTTCACAAAAAAAAAATAAAGCACAGATTGCACTAAGAAATCAAAAGATGCATGTGCTAGCAAACAGTGGGAGCTGAGGAAGAAGCAGTGGTGAAATACTTTATTGTACAGTACAGTAAGTTTCTTTTTATAGAATGAAATAGCATACAGGGGGCGGCATGGTGGTGCAGTGGTTAGCACTGTTGCCTCACACCTCTGGGACCCGGGTTCGAGTCTCTGCCTGGGTCACATGGGTGTGGAGTTTGCATGTTCTCCCCATGTCGTCGTGGGGTTTCCTCCCGCAGTCCAAGAATATGCTGAGAATATGCTGAGGCTAACTGGAGTTACTAAATTGCCCGTAGGTATGCATGTATGAGTGAATAGTGTGTGAGTGTGCCCTGTGATGGGCTGGCTCCCCATCCTGGGTTGTTCCCTGCCTCGTGCCCATTGCTTCCGGGATAGGCTCCAGACCCCCCACGACCCAGTAGGATAAGCGGTTTGGACAATGGATGGATGGATGGAAATAGCATACAGATCTTATAAGCACCTGTACTGTGCTATCTGCTCATAGTAGCTGTCCATTGTAGATACATCACTGTATGCATACTGTATTAAGAGCTAGACAAGGGTCATTATATGGCTTGCAGTCCTGCTCATTTTCCTGCACGCGTTACACTAAGTGATACACCCACTAATGTCCTCTTTTATCCACTTTCGGGCATCTCTTGATCAGTGTATATTATTTACTATGGACCTTGGACATACATGCGATTGAACACACACACACACTTACACTAATTACCTAATCATCCATCTGTGCAAGCAGGTAAACATTTACCATCTATGTAAGTATTGCACATTGCATAGAGAGTGTCCAATCTATATTAAAGGTGACTCAAAAGAAGTCAGACTTCAGTAAAGACTGTAAATTGGCAGCCATAACATAAGCCGTAAATAATTACCAAATGAGTCATCCCCTTTCGGAAACATTTATTGATATTCTTTCATAACACACAGACATGAGTTTTTTTTCAACTGTCAGCATCCTTCTCGATTGTCAGAAGCTCTGCGCTAGAGGGAGGTTTACTGGTCTTATACTCTTCTGGCACCTTGTGTGATTCCTGACTTGGGACATCAGTTTGGCTCCTTCTGTATGTGGTTTACATTGTATTTGTTCTTTAAAGTTGCCCCTTCAGAATTAGACAGTGTAACCAGCTTGCCACATATTGCCTGGATGACATAAGGTCCGGTAAAATCCGGTTCCGTTCTTCCTCCTTTCCGTCCCCGCTTCCTCATGTTGAACAGAAGCGCCTCATCTCCAACATGATAAACTGTGCTTTGGTACCTCTTTTGTATTCGTTTACCACATGCCTGCTTCTGTTTTTCCTGTGACTAGGAGATGTTTTCAGCTGTTGTTGCTTATTGTCTCAACTACTTTATTTTTTTCATCAAAAAACGTGCCGTAGCTTTTCTCATCGGGAAGAATAATTGTGGAAAGCTGAAGTGGAAAAACATTCATAGCAAATTATTATTATTCACAGATCATTATAAAGAATCATTTTCTAAAAGCATTAAGAACAATGTAATTTGCTGTTTCAAGATATGTTTTTAAATAACTACTTGTCAGTCATAAGAAACTCTTCAACACACATGATCCGATCTTGCCACAAATCATTTTTAATCTCACTTTTGTTGCCAGCAGTTCAGACATTAATGGCTGTGTGTTGAGTTATTTTGAGGGGACATCAAATTTACACCATTATACAAGCTGTACACTGATTACTTTACATTCTATCAGAGTTTCATATCTTTAACGTTGTCCCTTGAAAAGATATAATAAAATATTTACAAAAATGTGTGGGGTGTACTCACTTTTGTGAGATACTGTATATTAAGGGATTGATTGTCAATAATATCAGTAATTCCTGATGTAATGTTAAAAGAATAGAGCCTGTCTCACACAGTTCTAAAACAACCTCAAAAACAGACTTACCATTTTATGTCATCATTCGTTTTCTCATCCAGGCCATTGGTTTGGGGATGATATGCAGCAGTGATCAACGGCAGAACAGGGGCTCTGAACGCAGTATGGATTAAAAAGGAATTAACCATCTCTCTCAATATAAAATTAGGATCATTTATTCTCTACAGAGGCCCCCATAGAATAGTGCATCCATCCCCTCACTCATGTTTAGACAGACGTAAGGCAACAGGCCAATGACATTCAGAACAGCAACAACATCAACAATTGTACAGCTAGTTTTAAAATTTAATAAAAAAGACAAACCAATTAGGTAATATTAATGAAATTATTAAAATGTGCAGATTAATAGTCAGAAATAATTTGCGATTTTAAGAGCGGAAAGGATACATTAAAACTCAATTACATTTATCCCTTAATAATAAAAAAAAGGTTTTTGAATTTTACATCATGATAAATGAGAACTATATGTGATTACTAATTACTGTTGACTAATTTCCTGTCTGGACGTTTCCCTCCTCATTGTTAAAAGTCATTATATGTCTGGGTGCCAGTCAGTGGAAGCACACAGACATGTTGGCCAGCTGTCATATTCATTCAGCACCAGCCCATCAAGTAGAGAATTCAGCACCACGGACAGTGACCTGTGTTACAATGACATCAGGTCATTGGCTCTAAATATTTTTCTAGAAATAACTAAATGGCTCTATTGTAGAAATTTCCAGCCAGAGTCTTGTGGTGCGTTCGTTTTTCTCTCGGAACTTGGAAATTCCAAATTGGGTGACATCACATCCAACAATCTCCCGTTCAAGCTAGCACAACTCGGAACAAACATGGCTGCCTCCATGAATACGCTGCTGTGTTGTTGCTTTATATTTTAGCAGTTATGGAGTAAGATTATTATTTCAGACAAATAAACAAGAAACAGGAACTAGTCAAACCACATTAAAAGCTTTATAAAGTATTTTAGTACATTCATAGCGATATTCTTTTTTCGAGAGGCAAACAAACTACAAACAAACCAAAAACACTAACAAGTCTGGTAAAAATCTGATATTGCATGTTAGGATACTGTTTACGGTCACAATATGGTATTCTCTAAATCGAACACGTGCAATTACATTAATAATTACTAATAATTATAAATAATAATAATAATAAATGGGCGGTATGGTCGTGCACTGGTTAGCACTGTTGCCTCACACCTCTGGGACCCAGGTTCAAATCTCCGCCTGGGTCACATGTGTGTGGAGTTTGCATGTTCTCCCCATGTCGTCGTGGGGTTTCCTCCGGGTACTCCGGTTCCCCCCCACAGTCCAAAAACATGCTGAGGCTAATTGGACTTGCTAAATTGCCCGTAGGAATGCATGTGAGAGTGCATGGTGTGTGTGAGTGTGCCCTGCGATGGGCTGGCCCCCCATCCTGGGTTGTTCCCAGCCTCGTGCCCATTGCTTCCGGGATAGGCTCCGGACCCCCCGTGACCCAGTAGGATAAGCAGTTTGGAAAATGGATGGATGGGATAATAATAAATTTAACAAAATAAACATTTTTAAGGATTTGTAAAATAGAATTAATGTTGAGTGTGTAAGCCGCCATGTTGAAATTACGTCACAGGGGCAACTCGGACAAGAAGATTCTGTCAGACATTAACGTCATAAAAGAGGCGTTTCTAATGGGAAGTGATGTTTTTCGTGACGTTTTTGTCCGAGTTGGAGTGAAATAATCAAACGCAGCATGTGTTCCTATTTGAAGAGAATATTCTATTTTTATTCTAAGGAACTACAGAAAATCAGCTCTGCATGTGATCTCCCCTTTACTGCTCGAGCAGGGCACACGCACATCAACAAGTGTCAAGGCAGCAAGTGCATGCAAACAACTTCTCAGGACGGTTACAGTATAGGACCTTCAGAAAGAGCCAGACTGCGGCGTCATTCAGAGATTCCATTGTCTAAGGCTTGCACTAAAACATTACAGCATATTTAAACAAAGTAGCATGGCACCTGTGTCAGAATCCCTCCCTGCCTTGTTCTGTTCTCTCTTTGTTGTCCCCATTTAGCCAGCACATGTCACTGGCCATCCTGACTCCTCTTTTGATTGTGGGTTTTAAGGATATCAGTGGGTCTGTGTTTTCATAATTGTCCCCCAGGCCACCATGCTGCTCAGCCCTTGATTCCAACTACAGTTGCAATCAGGTGGTTCTCAATCTACTAGGACTGTATAACAGGATTGGCCACCTGTTCTACCTTTACTCGTTCAGCCGCATTCATGAGTCTGGCCTATAGGTTATTCAAATTTTGTCCTGCCAAATTTACCGGACAGGAGGTGGACACTGCAAATGAATGTGTGAATACTCCAATACCTACATCTTTACAAGTTACCTGAAGTGGTTTGGTAAATGATTGTGAGGTTGGAAGTCCTTCTTGATGTCTGTTTGCAGCTCATCCACCAGCAACTGCACGAGTTGTCGCTCCCAGAGGGAATCCCACTCTCGGTCCGCTGGAGGGTCCATCTCACTGTAGCTGGAGTATGTTTCCATCAGTCACTTGGCGTGGGGCTCACAGAATTTACCAGGCTCCTGTTTAATCTGACGCACCTTAGTCCAGTCCATGCATCTGGGGAACTTCTCTGAAAATCTCTGGCAGATTCTTTGCAGCTATACTTGATATTGGGTACTTGCCGCAACTAAGTAATGGGTTGTTGAATCAAAGTCCCGTTCCATGTCAAAAATAACCCCATTTTAGGGTTTTGTTAAACAACTGGTCTAATTTGGATGCAGAGGTTCTGCACGGAAGGCCCAGTCTCTGAAGGGCTGTGGCATAGCGAGGCCTGTTCTGCCTGGAATCCGGCAGGTCACTGGCAACATCCCCCAACTCCTTCATCTATAAGGTCGGGAAACCAGAACGTTTACTCCCCCTTATGGATAAGGACATACCAACGTTGGGGCAACTCCTGCTGCCTGAGTCTTCAACCAAGTCCAAAACAAAAGTATACAATGTTAGGAAGGGTAATTCAATGGTATGAGACTGAAACTAGAAACTGTAAATCGGATGGAGTTAAATAGCAATACTGTGGAAGAGGCATGGGAATTTTTTAAAAGCACATTGTTGCAAGTGCAAAAGAACTTCATACCCGTTTCCAGAAAAACTAAATCTAGGAAACTGCAACCAAGCTGGTGTCATGACCTGCTTGTACGATCCTCGTGTGTGCCACGCCCCCTCATTAACCATGTGTGCTGCCCCGATTGTAACCAGCTGTTTTCTGTCAGTTTGAGTAGTCCTGTGTATTTAGTCCACATTCAAGTCTGTTTCCCCAGTCCTGTCATTGAAATCTCTCGCTGTTGGTACCTGTTTTCATCAATAAACCCTCATTCCCGACTCTCCGTTTCCCGGATCCTTGATTCCTCGCTTCCTGCCTGTTCGTCCAGCACGCGATGTCACAGGTGGTTTACTACGAAAATTAAGAATAAAGTCAGGAGCAAAAGGGCTTTCTTCCACAAATGGAAATTAACTAATGATTTCAAAATAAAGCAGGAGTATCTACGTCTACAGGTTTAGTTAATAACAGTTATAAGGATGACGTTAAAAGTTTCTTCCAATATTTTAACTCCGAAAGAGCTCTAAAAGCTGAAAATCACTCATTTGCAGGATAGTAAGGGCCTTATAATTGAAAATGAAATTGATATAAATGAGTTTAATGATTATTTTACAATGGCTGTTCACAGTAGAATAGCTTACCACCATTTAGTACAAATACAACGATGTCTATGACCAATATATGTATAACTGAGGCTGATGTGGTACAAAGCCTAGCTAAGCTCAAAATAAATAAATCGCAAGGCCCTGATGGCATCTTATCTATAGTTTTAAAAGAGATGAGGGGTATTATTAGCCAACCTTTAACTTTACTATTCCAGAAATCATTATCTGCTGGTGTGGTATCTTCTGATTGATGTTAGATCATGTCTCATGTCCAGAGAGGCTACAACAGGATCTGGATTTAATTAGCGACTGGGCTCATACGTGGCAGATGAAATTTAACATAGATAAATATAAGGTAATCCATGCAGGGAGCAGAAATATAGTAAATATAGTAAAGTACAGATATTTTATGGGTTCCACTGAAATAAAGGTAGCTGATTACGAGAAAGATCTCGGTGTGTATGTTGATACTTCCATGTCCCACTCTTGCCAGTGTGGGGAAGCATTAAAAAAAGGCAAAAGGATGTTGGATTAAACTCCACACACCTAGAGATGTAAGTCAAGAGAAGTGATGCTACGATTATATAATTCCTTGGTAAGATCCCACCTAGAATACTGTGTGCAGGTTTGGTCACCATACCTTCAGAAGGACATTGCTGCCTTGGAAAAGGTGCAACGTAGGATGACTAGAATGATTCCTGCACTTAGAGGAATGTCTTATGAGGAGAGGTTCGCTGAGCTGAATCTGTTTAGCCTCAAGCAAAGGAGACTATGGGGGGACATGATCCAGGTATATAAGATTCTAACAGGTCGGGATGCTGTTCAGCCAAATGACCATTTCAATATTAATTTAAAATACTAGAACTCGTGGCCATAGTGGAAATTAGCTGGAGAACATTTAAAAATGAATCTGAGGAAGCACTTCAATTCAATTCAATTTTATTTATATAGCGCTTTTAACGACATGCATTGTCACAAAGCACTTTACATTTAACCGGCCAGAACCCCACCAAGCAAGCCTGAGGCGACAGTGGCAAGGAAACTCCCTCTAGCAGGAAGAAACCTTGAGTGGAACCTAGACTCAGAAGGGGACCCCATCCTCCTCTGGGCGACCAAGGAGCATGAAACTGCATTTACATTGACATTCATTAGAGTTCATATAGTTATAAAGTCCCAGTTGGTTTCATGTAGTTATATCCAGGAGTCCAGGTGCGGGTTCACACGGTGTAGTCGGCTCGGTATCAGCTCGAAAAAGAGAAGATGGAGAAGAGTTATTGCCCTACACCTAACCGGCAGGACTAAAGCAACTATGACAGCCTGCCTAAAAGAGTGACCTGGAAGGAAGCACAGGCATGAGGGTTTACAGAGGTTTTGGCGTCAAGCCACCTCCCATCCACAGCTTAAGTGATCGGCGAGAGTGGCAGGACGACAGCACCAATCCCCCCTTTCCCCTTCAATCTCAAATAACTATGAACCTCCAGATTTCCCATTCACCTTAGAAAAGAAGATTTAACTATCCAAAAGACTGGCGAAAGAGGTACATCTTAAGCCTTGACTTAAAAGCAGAGATTGTGTCTGAGTTCCGAACACTAATAGGAAGTTTATTCCATAGCTGTGGTGCTTTATGAGCAAATGCTCTTCCCCCAAAGGTAATGTTCTTTATTCTGGGTACGGATAGAATACCTCCATCTCGTCATCTAAGTGTATGATTCGGAACGCAAATGAGGTCACTCACATACTGCGGTGCAAGACCATTTACAGCTTTATAGGTTAAGAGCAGTGTTTTGTAGTCAACACGAAATCTAACTGGCAGCCAGTGCAGTGAAGATAAAATTGGGGTAATATGATTATATGTTTTAGTTTAACTATTGCTAGTAGCGGTTCAATCAATGCTGGGAGCATCGCTGAATAATTTTGATGGAACAGGGTCTAGCATACAAGTAGATGAATTTGAAGATAAAATTAAGTACATCAGTTCTGACTGGTTAACCAATATTCAATATTCAAAATGTTCTGTTTAATTGAGCATATTTTTGGTCAAAAAGTTTCATAAAGTCGTCACTGGAAAATAACCAGTGGTCTGGTTATTAGTCAGCTTGGACACCATAGTAAATAGGAATCTAGGATTATTTTTGTTTATTTCAATTAGTTCTGATAGATACTAGATGATTTGGCGGCACTAAGAGCCTTTTTGTAGCTACCCATAGCCTCTTTCCATGCTAGTTCGAACACCACTAGTTTAGTATGATGCCACTTACATTCTGTAAGGACATAAAACTTATAGGTCCTGCAGGCCCCAACTCTGATCAGCCTGCATCAGTCTATTTCAGAGCTCCGCTGGCCCAGGCAAGACTGGACTCAACTCGTCAAACCACCCCTTTTAAGGAAGGCAAAGGCCTGCCGGCTCCTGAGAGACTGGATAGGAATAACTGGAGCAGCACAGAAAAAGCAAGACCTTTCACCCCCGGAGTGACCAGAGTTCCACAATCAATCCACAGCAACAACAGCTGTCAGCCTCCAGACACAGACACCTTTTCCACTATAAACAGGATAACTCAGCACACATAGATGTTAGGGACAAATACACGCATGTTTGGTCTCGTTTGAATAGGCATGAGACGAGGAGTATTATACTCTCAGATTTAAGGCAGTATAGCTTTTCCTAAGAGAAATACAGAAACTTCGGCTCAACCCACCAAACTGAGAGAGATTCTCTCATGGTAGAACAAGGGAATTACAACCACCCCCTAAAGTGATCTGATTGGCTGGGGACTTGAGAACCAAGGTCAGCAATGCCCCTAAAATTAACCATTGACCGAAATTAGTCAGTCTTCAGAAACATGCCATCACCTGGTCTGGATACTTAAGGAAGGGCTTCAGAAGTAGTCGGGGAGTCACTCTGTAATCAGAGCTCCCGCAGAGAACTGGGTGAAAGTCTATCTGTAGTCAGATACTTTCCACAGAACTTTGTTCACTCTCAGCTGAGGAATGTGATTGTTTAATATTGTATTTGTCCAAATGTATTTACAAGTATGTGTCCACATGTCAATAATTGTATATTGTAGTATTTTTAATAAATGTTGTTTCGATTACTTTATGACTGTCTGATTTGCTAACTTCTTCATAAACTTTCCAGATTGGACTTCTATCCTTATTAGGACTATGGTGGTAAATACTATCTTGCAGCCTCTGGGTTAAATCCCATTTATTTATCCGGGTCCCAAACTTGACTGCCCAAGTTAAGTTAGGTGGATACCAAAACTACACCTCTGGAGTTCGCACACGCTGATGACAGGTACCGGTCTACCCTCTGAGGGGCGTACACACTATGTTCCTAGGCACCGGGCATAGTCCCTGAGACGCTCACATGGTAAGACAATGGGTGGCATCGGCGGAGGCCCAAAGTAAACCTCGTACAACCTTTTTTATTTTTAACTGAGCAATTTTCTCCAGTGGAATTAAGCATAGATGCTAAATAATCCGTAATGCTATCAAGTTCAGCAGAATTCGACATTAGTTTGGTTGAAAACGATAGCTCAGGGAGGTTATCGATAAAGTTACTTGCTGTATTTGACGTGATTGTACGTTTGGCATATAGAAGCGAGTCGGGGGGCTAATATTTTGAGCAAGGGAAATATTGAACGCAATAAGATGATGGTCAGAGATAATACTGGACTGAGGCAGTAGAGTTGAATACATGATATGAAGACAACTGGATCACAACTGGATCACGGGGGAATCATAAGCAGGGAAGAACACACAGGCAAACAGCAGCAGCAACATTAAAGGCAGGACTGAGAAGCACATTTATACAAGGCTAAGCAGGGAGCAAACTAGAGGCACCTGAAATGAGTAACACAAGGGCAGGAAGGAGAGGTAAAACAAACGCGGAACAGGCATGGCACGTTATACCACACTAGGGAGGAAACGGGAGGTTCAGGAGGGCAGGGTGTGGCAGGGATCCGTTTCAAAATTTAATTTTGGCTTGTACAAACCTTGGTAAAAGCTGCAAAAGATCGATCAACCACTTTCTGAGCTATTGTCTTAACAAACAAAGCATCTGTTGGGGTGGCGGTGTCTGGGGAATACCATGTGTAATACACCTTGTGAAGATTTATATGTAAAACAAAATATTTTTTGATTCTATCACACATATAGAAATTATCCATCCATCCATTTTCCAAACCGCTTATCCTATTGGGTCGCGGGGGGTCCGGAGCCTATCCCAGAATCAATGGGCACGAGGCAGGGAACAACCCAGGATGGGGGGCCAGCCCATCGCAGGGCACACTCACACACCATCCACTCACACACACACACCTACGGGCAATTCAGCAACTCCAATTAGCCCCAGCATGTTTTTGGACTGTGGGGGGAAACCGGAGTACCCAGAGGAAACCCCACAACGACATGGGGAGAACATGCAAACTCCACACACATGTGACCCAGGCAGAGACACGAACCCGGGTCCCAGAGGTGTGAGGCGACAGTGCTAACCACTGCACCACCATGCCGCCCCTTATAGAAATTATTCTAGGTTTAAATAGTAATTTAGCTGAGTAACTAGGCTGAAATTCTAGATAGTTGCAATTTTAAGAATTATTACTATTATTCACAGCTTTTAAGCATGCAGTTGGATGACGGATGGATGGATATTCAGCCACCAGAAATGCCAATTGTTGTTAAGAGGATCAAAGTCTGCAAAGTAGTATGCAGGGTTTAAGGCCAGAACACAGCATACTCTCCGACAGAAAGCATAAAGTTCACTGGGGGAATTTCTGTGGCCACTGCCTGAACAGCATGTGTGGAGAATGTTTATGAGGGTCGAGCCATGCAGAGCTGCTGGCCCTGGCATGTAATGATGAATCACAAATCAGTTAAAAATCGGTGCAAATGCATGAAGATTTAAACCGGCTGATGTGGAAAATGAATCACTATTGTAGGAGTACTTCACAGTACTTTAACAGAAAAACTGGTGTAATATTACATTTGATTTCACAATGTGAGTTTGACGTCAGATGTCACTGCGTATCACGTCGACATCGTACGTCAGTTTTTGGTTTTGAGCGAACGCGAGATGATGAATGAATTTGAAACTGAGGACGGCACAGTGGTTAGTGCTGGCTTCGGTCCAGGGCCCTTTCTGTGTGGAGTTCGCATGCTCTCCCCGTTTTCGCCGGGGACTCCAGGTTCCTCCCACGGTCCAAAAGCATGCAGGATAGGTTGACTGGTGAGTCTAAATTGGCCCTGTAGTTGTGTGAGTGTGTGCGACCTGCGGTGTGTAGGTGACTGCCTGGGCTTGGTTCCTGTCTGCGCCCCTTGTTCCCGGGATAGGCTCCGGTCTCCCCCGCGATCCCAGTTGGGATTAAGTGGTTTCAGAAAATGGATGGATGGACGCACCGCCCGATCTTCAATTGGCGGTGTGGCAGCATATTAGCTTTCCGGTAATCACAAACGAGGAGGAAACAGCGAGAAAAGCACAGACAAGACATAAACTGCATGCAAACATTGTAATAGACTGATAACATACACAAACAGGTCCACTGGCACCACCGTGAGCTGAGTGAAGATTATTAAAAGGGCAAAGCACGCTAAAAAGCTGCACATGCAAACCTTAGCTTATTTATTTGATTTATTTTTTTTTATTTACTTATTTTGATTTGGGATTTTTTTCAACAGTATTTTATTCAAATTCAGTTGCACTGTTCACAACAGTGTCAACAGTTCAGAAAGATAAATATAAGAATATTTTTGAATATATTTGTCTGCAGCTCATTCTGCAAAAAATTAGAAAATTGTATCGTGAACTCAGAATCGTGAATCGTATCAAATGGTGAGTTGAATGTATCGTTACATCCCTAGTTCTTACAGTAGTACTATGGTATGGTGGAGCCACATGACAGGAAGGCAGTACATTGCGAAGTCTGTTAAGAACATCATTCGCACTGAACTGCCCTCCATTGACCAGCTGTACTTTAACTGCCACAGTAACAAGGTTCAGTCTATAATCCAGGACTCTGACCACCATCCACAAACACTGACTAGCAGATTCATGAACAGCTTCATTCGCCAAACAATTCAAACCTGCAGCTTTTGCATCCCCTGTAACAGTCATTTCCACGGCAGCTGCACTGTACAGCTGTTACTGCACTTTATCCACCACTGACCACGTATCATCCAGTTTTGTCCTGCTTTGTATCGCACTGTTTCTGCACCATGTTGTCTTGTACTCCCTTGTGTTGTTATGCACCATCTGTGTTGTTCTGAGCAGTGCCATGATGCAATATTACAAAAAGATCTTGAGGAAATGCAGAGTTCTGGAGGAGATTCTCACAGATCATGGCATGTGTTTATACTGAAGAAACTGTACAAATTGCTAGACATAAAACACAGGACTGGCAACTGTGGTACGTTTTAACACCTTGATAAAAAACTTAAAATCCATAGTAAGTAGGACAACCTCATAGAACCTTTACTAGTCATTGTTCAGAAGATTAACACGGATTAAAAACCATTACTATGAAAGCACGCTAATCAGTTAAGTTGATTATGTGGAGAGAGAGAAAAAAAACTGTCTTTGAAAAAGATCAACCATAGAACGAAGCTGCAGCATTGACACCCCCTAGTGGTGATTTGAAGATAGTTCTGTCTGTAGCAGCTAAGCAGTAGATTTGGCGTCAGGTGCCATGACAAACTCAGTGCTGCTCGGTTTGAACGGCAGAAGCACAAAAATAAAGGGGGCATCTACTGCACGCCCCCCACCCTTGAAAATGGTACAAATTATCATGCAACAGTTTTCTTAAGTAAGTCTTTTTGGGCGTCTGCAGAAACCTCCACGATGCGATTGCCCTGATTAAGAAGTGCGCAGCGGATACAATTTGGGATGCATCGTTCATCCGATTTATTAATATATAATTATTAGTATGTCTATATTATTTTAGAAACGTTACTTGACGAATATTTTTCATTGAGATTGATTCCCCGTTTAAAATTTTGGTGACACTTCATATTTTTTAAGAGAGACAGACAATTTGACGCATGCAATTTGCAGAAATATGTTGTGCCGCTATAAAGTACACAGGCAGCATGACAAACATAAGTACTCACTGAAGCCATGACATACGCCCGGCTGGCCCCAGCGGTACCCCTAAGAAGAAGGCTTTTTTCACAACCCACGACCATCACGAGGGCAAAAAAAACTGAATAGCCTAGAATTTAGTTAATTACAAGGCACATATTTATTGGAGCAAGAGCTCTAACATAAAACTACCTTGTAATTATAAAGTATTATGGCTGTGAACAATGTACAAACAGGCACAGAAAGTAAAATACTCCAAAAATGCAAAGAACCTAAATATTTTTGTTTCCACCGATTCACTCTTGATGTGTTAGGAGTCACAGTTCAGTAGCCTATTCTTCAGTATCTGCATTTAAGACCACCAACTGCTCTTTCTCCTCCTTCGCTCGTCGGCTCAGAGTATTGGACTTGGTAAGTAATGTTGCCCTTTTGGTTCCAGCAGCACTCTCTGCTTCCTCTGCCATGTGCTCAGCATCCTTTTGTAAACTCTCACATACACTTTCCAGTGAGACTCTCTTCCTCTTGAGTTCCTCAAGTTTTCTTTTTTGCTTTTCGCTCATCTTTCACCTTTGGTCAGAGGCGCTTTGGTTGCTCCCCCACACACTCTGACATGGTCGCATATAAGCCTCTGTGCAACAACTGTTTCCTCTGATAAGTTGCAGGTCTCCACCTCTATTCGTTCCACTTCGGCTTGCCCATAGGACAGCAGCAGCAAGTTCTTGCAGAACATCCAGAGGTCAGGATAAGGCCCACTAACTTTTTGATGTAAAAAGACATCAACTTTGGATGGTGCTGAAGGAATGAAGGATATAAAATCCAAGCCTTTTGCCTCATTGTGCAGGTGATTATCAGACTGCTGGGATATTGCATCACCTGTAATTACATTAATTACAGTAGATTAGATGCAGATCAACAATGTCAATACACAGAATCACATGTAGAATAGGAAAGTGATTTATAACCCAATTTTCCTATGATACCATAAATGTGCAATCATTTTAATTTAATCTTGAGATATCTCTAGGCTCATCAAAGAAAATATAACTGGGCTGATGCTTCTTTTCAAACACCAAGAGTCGGTCTTCTAAATACTGCTAAAATCTACGTGTTAACACTATTCAGTTCAGGGACGGATTATGGGTTGTGTGGGCCCCTGGGTAAAACGTTCGCGAGGCCCCCCCCCACCACCACCACCTGCACCACCACCACAACCACCACAAGTCAAGGGCCCTTGGCAGCCAAACACCCTCCCTATAGGGTCAGGGGACCTTGTAGGCAGAGGATCAAAGAATGTAGGCCCTCTAAAATAGACAAACGAAAATACATTGCTGATAAGCGTTGCAAATTGTTTTGGGCTTGGGGCCCACGGGCCCCCTGCACCCCAAGGGCCCCTGGGCAGCGGCCCCGCTAACCCGGTTTGTAATCCGTCCCTGATTCAGTTAGATGTGAAAAAAGAAAAGCATAATTTAAAAATAATATTCTGAACTATCCTATTCTTATCCTATGATTTACCAGCAGATATCCTGCCTGCCAACCGATTCTCCTGCGCAAACTTCTGCATGAGATTTCTCCTTTTCTGCTGGCAGTTATCTGGCTGGTGTGCATTTTGTTTGGGTCCAAGCACGTCATCTCATGTACAATCGAGTACTTCAGAGGGCATTTATCCAAGGCCTTTTTGCACATTTTTGAGAGCACAATCTGGCAATTTTTTTTAATCTGAAGGACACCAAGGTCACTTCCACTGCCTTTGGCTCCTGACTGTCTCTGACAAAAAGATGGTTTGTCAAATTTCCAGAATCTTTCTGCACACTCAGCCCAAGGTTAACACTACCTCAGCTGTACATATCAAACCAGCTCAAACTCCATGTTATTCACATATTTTTTACTTCACAATTGTTTGATACATTTGTATGTAAAGATACCAGTGAATTCACAGAAGTCCCACCTTGATGACAGCCATTCCTATATCCACCTCCTTTGGACTGAGCCAGAGTTTTTGCCTGTACAACAGCTGTACATGTTGCTACACAACACTTAAACATTCTATTTCCTCAATGAACTATTTTTTTTGCAGCAAAAGCCATGAAGCAGCAATAAAATCTTTAAAATATGCTTACCAATAAATATGGTTCTCCCATTTAAACACATGTAAAGATAAACCATGGATATTTAAAAATCATGGGTTCGTTAATGAGTTTAAATGTTATTGAATGGCTTACCTTAAACTTCTCCAGTAAGTCTTCAGCGGTGGAGTGGCTCATGTACTGTGATCCCAGAACCAGGACTGCACTCGAGAGCCATTCTCATAATTCACCCAATACCTGACATGCACATCCAGTTGTTTTCTTTTGATGGTCCTGTTCATACTTACGTCAAACATGACAACGAAGCTCCCTTTTAATATATGGAGCGAGTCCAAATCGCGCAAGAAAAGCGGTTTTATCTTTACCACAAGTGACCCTGCGAGTCAGGGAACATCACCCTGGAGACGGTGTGAATGTCATCATTGGACGTATAGGAGTGATGTCGGCAAACCGTTTGCAAAGCCCATAGCACTTCTGCTTTCAGTGTGGGTTGAGGAGGATGTACTGAAGGCATTATTTGTCATGGGATCCGGAGACACTGCCAAAACGGGTGTATGCCTATCTTTAGAGGTTGTACTTATCTCCACTGAATAAACATTTGAGGAAAATTTTTAGGTTAAAATCTGGGCTTATTCTATACTGAACAAAAATATAAACGCAACACTCTTGTTTCTGCTCCCATTTTTCATGAGATGGACTTAAAGACCTACAATTCATTCCAGATACACAATATTACCATTTCTCTCAAACATTTCTCACAAATCAGTCTAAATGTGTGATAGTGAGCACTTCTGCTTTGCTGAGATAATCCATCCCACCTCACAGGTGTGCCACATCAAGATGCTGATCTGACATCATGGGTAGTGCACAGGTGTACCTTATACTGCCCACAATAAAAGGCCACCCTGGAATGTGCAGTTTTTTGCTTTATTGGGGGTCTGGGGACTCAGAACCGGTCAGTATCTGGTGTGACCACCATTTGCCTCATGCAATGCAACACATCTTCTTCGCATAGAGTTTATCAGATTGTCAATTGTGGCCTGTGGAATGTTGGTCCACTCCTCTTCAATGGCTGTGCGAAGTTGTTGGATATTAGTGGGAACTGGTACACGCTGTCGTATACGCCGGTCAAGCACATCCCAAACATGCTCAACGGGTGACATGTCCGGTGAGTATGCTGGCCATGCAAGAACTGGGACATTTTCAGCTTCCAAGAACTGTGTACAGATCCTTGCAACATGGGGCCGTGCATTATCTGTCTGAGTGGCTGGTCTCAGACGATCTTGGAGGTGAACCTGCTGGATGTGGAGGTCCTGGGCTGGTGTGGTTACACGTGGTCTGCGGTTGTGAGGCCGGTTGGATGTACTGCCATATTCTCTGAAACGCCTTTGGAGACGGCTTATGGTTGAGAAATGAACATTCAATGCACGAGCAACAGATCTGGTTGACATTCCTGCTGTCAGCATGCCAATTGCACGCTCCCTCAATGCTTGTGGCATCTGTGGCATTTTGCTGTGAGACAAAACTGCACATTCCAGGGTGGCCTTTTATTGTGGGCAGTATAAGGTACACCTGTGCACTACCCATGATGTCAGATCAGCATCTTGATGTGGCACACCTGTGAGGTGGGATGGATTATCTCAGCAAAGCAGAAGTGCTCACTATCACACATTTAGACTGATTTGTGAGAAATGTTTGAGAGAAATGGTAATATTGTGTATCTGGAATGAATTGTAGATCTTTAAGTCCATCTCATGAAAAATGGGAGCAAAAACAAAAGTGTTGCGTTTATATTTTTGTTCAGTGTACATTGATTTACAGAATCAAATTTAAAAAACAAAGATACACTGATTTTATACAGATTACTAACTTTTGGGGATCACAATACAAATCTAAATATTTTAGACAAGTTACTTATCTGCTTATTGAATGGTGGGCGAAAAAAATATCTGTATAGTGTCCATTATCTAAAACCCCGCAATGACGTAGTTTGTGTTGTTCTTAAAATAATATTAACTTAAACGGTCAATCTGATTTTCTGGAGGAAAAATAATAGTTTTGATGAATCAACAGCTTGGGAAAATAGTCGCTAGATTAATTCAAAGAAAAATTGTCTGTAGTTGCACCTCAACAGTATAACCAGTGATAATACTATATAAATAAAATTAAAGTAATGGCACCAGCATAGACAGACACAGTAACAGTACAGAATGAGGTAACAGTGGCAGTGTGAGGAAATGTCAGCGTCACTGGCTGGTTAACAGCAATGGGGAGGAAACTTGTCTCTAAATCTGGAAATGCTTGTGCAGATGGATGGATGGAAGGTGAAAAGTGACAGTGCTGGGTGGCTAGAGTCTCTCAAGGTGCTGCTTGCTTTTCTGAGGCAGCACCTGAAGACGATGCCTTTGACCGCCAGAAGCTGTGTGCCCGAGGAACTGGAAGCTGTTGAAGCCTCTACAGCATCCTCTGCGATGTAGATAGGACTTTGGGGAGTCATCCGTTTGCGAAAGTCCAGGATCAGCTCCTTGGTTTCTCTAGCGTTGAGGGTGATGTTGTTATACATGGTGAAGAGCTGGGCCTACAAATCCCAGCATTCAAGAGGTGAAAATACAGACTTAGAGGGAATTTGGGAAAAGTGAAAAAATCCTCTTTACTCGTGTCTGTATAAATCTCACCAAGCGTAACTTTGCAGATTAAAGACTGGCTGAGAGTGTAAATGTAAACGCTGATAAGGAGTCAGGAACAAAGTGCTCATGTAGTGCACACCTGGGTCCAGAGGGCCCTTGTTCAGATGGAAAACTGAACAGGCATCTTTTGTGCTAAATGACAGCCGGTGCTGCTCAAGATGATGGACACTATGGGGAAATAAAAAAAAAAAGAGTTTTGAATGAAAAGACACACAAGAGTAACAGTGCAGCCTTGGTCACGTCTCCCCAGCTCATGACTGGACCAGGCTCCACATTGACCCCAAAACTGGCTTTACACACAGGAAACTCACTGAAACTCAACACAACATTGTCCTGATCTTGCCTGGGGAGTTTCACCTGGTTACTGAGATGACCGGCAGCACAGACAGTCTTACCAGCAACAGATATGCTATTAAGGGGTGCGAAGCGTCTGCTGCCAGCACATGGCTTTATATCTGTCGGCTGCATTTGCGCTGCTCCTCCCTCCTATAAAGAGGACAGTTGAACAGCAGTGTGAAGAAAGGGCACAGAAGCAGAAGTCAGTGGAAAAAGCCCCATTACTAACCCTAAGCCCAACTTACTGCAAACAGCCCACTGTATTTCATATGTCTGCTTCATATTTTCCATTTAATTGCCATAATCTCTGGCAGTCAGTGACAAAAGTTATTTACCCTTAAACAGTACTGAGATTGAGTAGAGTGAGGTACTTAAGCGGTATTATGGAAGAATAAAAGCTGAGTCCCATGTCCAGGCGAGATGCGTAGCTGACAGGCTGATGAATGTTTCAAACTCTTACCTCCACCGTACTGACAGGAACGGCGAGCTGCTGTGGCATCATGGCATTAAACTTCTGTTTCTCCAGGGAAGAAAACAACCAAGACCAACCTTAATAATCCACACACTTTGAAGACTGACATAAATGGTAAATATGAGACGTAAATATCATCCAACACTACCAGGTACTCAGTGAATACTCAGTCATGCAGAAATATAATCTAAAGTTATAATTATGGGGACACGTGGCCGTCCACTGCAGGTGACAATGTCCTAAACTCTTTCATACTTAAAGAACACATACAGTTATTACTTTGTAAGGATGCATAAAACTCCAGTTCAGTAAATTTATGGAATATATACTGCAGCAACTACTTTATAGTCATTTATTAAGTAACTGACTTATTTCTTCCCTGCGGGAACTTGTAATTATGCTGAAATAAAAATGTAACTTAACAGCGTTAAAAAGAACTCAGGAATCCAGTCCAAAATGCTTTAGTTTGACATGTGATCAAAATTCAAACTAAATTTCATAGAGTAAACTAATACATGATAGCATCCATGCAAAAGATCAACGGCAGAACAGGGGCTCTTAAGGCAGACTGCATTAAAAAGGAATTAATCATCTCTCTCAATTTAAATTTGGGATAATAATTCTCTTCAGAAGCCTCCATAGAATAGTGCATCCATCCCCTCACTTATGTGTAGAGACGTATCCTAAGGCTCTGGCAACAACATTCAGGTCAACAGCATCAAAAATTTCACAGCTAGTTTTAAAACTTGTTTTTCACTTTACGTTACAGCAAGTTAGTTAATATTAAATTATTGCAACGTGCAGATTAATAGTCAGAAAAGGTTTTTGAAATTTACATAATGATAAATGAGAACTATATTTGATTACTAATTACTGTTGACTAATTTCCTGTCTGGACTTTTCCCCCTTCATTGTTAAAAGTCATTATATGTCTGGGTGCCAGTCAGTGGAAGCACACAGACACCTGGCCTATTCATTCAGCACCAGCCCATCAAGTAGAGAATTCAGCACCACGGACAGTGACCTGTGTTACTATGACATCAGGTCATTGGCTCTAAATATTTTTCTAGAAATAACTAAATGGCTCTATTGTAGAAATTTCCAGCCAGAGACTGGGTTCCTATATGAAGAGAATATTATTATTCAGACAAAGAAAATAAACTACAGAAAACTAGCTCTGCATGTCATCTCCCCTTTACTCCTTAAGCAGGGCACACGCACATCAACAAGTACCAATGCAGCAAATACAGATGAACAATTTCACAGCTTCAGAAGAAGTCAGATTTCTGTGTAATTCAGAGATTGTCAAAGACTTCTGATAGAACATTTTCTGCACTTGAGTCTAATTTCAAGATAAATTGCACCTGGGTCTATTAAAACAAGGTGATGCTGCCTGACCTACCAACCAAGGCTGGGGAGGAAACGTAGGAATACAAGGAAAGCAAGGAAGAAAAGCAGCCACCCTATCTCATGGTCACGGACACAAACATCAGGGAGTGTTATGAAGAAGACACCACACTTAGGACCATTGGTTTTACGCAGTGAATTACACCAGAGAGAGTTTTTACATTCTAGCTGTGTTATGTAACATTCCTCAGCCTTCAGCTTTTTTCCCCACACAATGCAGGACATGCAGGGGTGCCAAACAAAACAGTGGAGCTGCAGTGTAGCCAATTATTTCTTTCAGTAGTTTTAAGATGGTTTGTGAGGTTGTGTGTTAGAGATGGCGGTGAGCAACACTGAGGCATCTCAGGGAACCATGTTGCCCATATTAAAAAACATGCACGCATGCAACTCAGGCAATCCAGCATTTCTTATTTCAGTTACGTATGACACTGCATGTTGCGGTTTTACATGTTCACTACAAGTCAGTGGTTTTTTCCTTGTATGATTATGGCCACATTCACACCAAAAACACACTAGACATACTGTACAAGGCACTCAAGGGAAAAATTCTCAGAACACAAAGTGAATGTATCAACCGAAGAAGGATTTTTCCTTTTCGGAATATTCATTTTTTTCCATGTGGAACCACTGTCCATGATTCAATTGAGTGCATTCAAAGAATGATACATCAAAACTAATAGTGACAAAATATTCATTTAATATGCATTGTACATGAATGTAGGACTTAGATGTTGATGAATTTCTCATCAGTGAAGGGCATATACACTTAAGGGGTATTATGAAAAAAAAAGTTGAGAACCCAGAAGTAACTATCCGATTAAAGATGTAATCTGGTACATGTGCAGACCAGTGATGGATATGTAAATGATTCAAATTGCAAGGAGTTGGCATGTTTAATCACCAGACACAGGATGCCTCGTAGTCACATTAGACAGTGTTAACGGCACTTGACGGAGTTTGATAGGGTTGCATTGCGGGTTTACATGAAGCCAGGTGGTCATGTGCTGCAATTGCATGTGGGCCATGCGGATATCACAGTGGCCTGATATTGAAACCAATGGGCACGTGAGGCATCCACACACGTCGTGAAGTTTCTGGTCATCCAAGACAGACCACGCCAAGGAAGGATCGTCGGATTGTGCTCCAAGCATCACAGATCCCCATGACACCTGCGCCTGATATATGGACACAGCTACTGGACTCTCTACAACACCCTATATCATCGTGTCGCGATGACTGGCATCAGCTGGACTACGGGTTCACCGTCCCATGCATAGGCTGCCGTTCACAATAGCACAGAAACGGTTGCGTTTGGAGTGGTGTAGTCACTGGGAGGCATGGACTGATGGACTGATGACGACTGGCGTCCTACCATGTTCAGCGATACATCTCAGTTCTGCAGTACCACAGATGACCGTCATGTGCGTATGGTGGCGCTGCAGGGAGAGGAGCAATCCTGCCAATGCTGTGGAGTGACACACCACACTCTGACGGCACAGTGGTACACCAGTGACATCCTAGTAGTATCCGGGCCCAGGGGTGTGCTATACCCTACTGACATGGGACCAGCAGTGTGACCATACCGCCAACTCCGTGGTCCGTTTGATCTGATGATTATAATCATCGCGATACAGTCACATGCCCTTTCATCACATGCAGATTTCATTTTCACAACTTAGTCTGTTGCCCTTCACTTTTTTGCCACTGAGTTTGTGTTTTGACACTAAGTTGATGGGAATTGATTATTTAAGCGTCATCTAAAGAGCTTATATTAATTGGGTAAATTGCATAAGACTCACATGGTATTTTGAAAAGATTCCCATATGCGCTGATTAGCTGGGGTTGATCCAAGCAGCTGTGCACTTTTCTCCTGTAACATAAAAGTTTGCTTTTAGGACAGAAAACAAGGTTAAGACCATATTATGTAGTTTACATCTATCAAAATAAAACCAAAGTCACTGTTACCAAAAGAGTAACCATGTGTTATCAAATTTCCTAACATTTTGCTTCATCTTACTTTGGATGCCCATGGTTAGGAGAGAAGCAGAAATCTGCTCAATCATAAGAAAGACTTTTATTGCTACAGGGAGTGAGATCTTGTTGCAGGTGACAAGGCAGGATAGAGTGTGTTTAGAAAAATAATGAAGAGGGAATGTGAGTGTGAGCTATCGTGGCATCTGTGTATAACCCAATATGGCGGCATCCTTCTGAATGTAAATAACATAGCCGGCTTAATTAGCTTAATCAAGCGTAATTGAACTAAGGAAAATTTAGCAATATACTTTCCCTGCTTGGTGTGATAAATACAGCAGCAGCTGCTGGTGGACGGGCTACAAACAGACATAAAGAAGAAATCCCACCTCACAGCCATTTACTGTACCAAACCCCTTAATGTAACTTGTAAAGATGTAGGTATTGGCGTATTCACACATTCATTTGCAGTGTCCACTTCCTGTCCAGTAAATTTGGCAGGACGGAATTTGAATAACCTATAGGTCTGACTCATGTATGCGGCTGAAGGAGTAAAGATAGAATGGGTGAAGAATCCTGTTATACAGTCCTAGTAGACCGAGAACCACCTGATTGCTACTGTAGTTGGAATCAAGGGCTGAGCTGCATGGTGGCCTGGGGGACAATCATGAAAACACAGACCCACTGATATCCTCAAAACCCACAATCAAAAGGGGAGTCAGGCACGGTGGCCAACCACTTGGCCCGTTAAGCCACATGGTGGCCCGATGAGCAGGCAAACACACTATGGGCTAAGGGGTACAAGACAGAGGAGAGAATAGGATGGCCAGTGACATGTGAACAGGACAAGGCAGGGATGGATTCTGACATAGGTACCATACTACTTTGTTTAAATATGCCCAAGTGCATAGAATGTTTTAGTGCAAGTCTTAGACAATGGTATCTCTGAATGACACCGCAGTCTGACTCTTCCTGAAGGCCCTGAGAAGTTGTTTGTATGCACTTGCTGCCTTGACACTTGCTGATGTGCGTGTGCTCTGCTTGAGCAGTAAAGGGGAGATCACATGCAGAGATGATTTTCTGTAGCTTCTCAGTCCGAGTAAAAATAAAATCTTCTCGTTATATAGGAACCAAGTCTCTGGCTGGAAATTTCTACAACAGAGCCATTTAGTCATTTATAGAAATATACAGAGCCAATGAAGGAACCAGATGTCACAGCACAGTAACACAGGTCACTGTCCGTGGAACTGAATGAATAGGATAACCGGCCAATGTGTTTGTGTGCTTACACTGATTATATGTCAGGGGGGAAAATATTTATATCATTGAGGGGAAAAATGTAAAAATATATACAGTAAGGACAATATAATCGTAATTTAATGTATCCCTTCTGCTCTTTAAAAAGCACAATGTCTGACTGACAAATATGTCTATTATTAGCACATTTTAATAATTTAATTAATATTAAGCAGTACACCTATTTCCTGTAATCACTCTGCGTTAAAGCAATTTTTAAAACTAGCTGTGAACTGGATGCTGTTCTGACTGTTGTTGCCATGGTGCCTTATTTACTTTCAAATCGCATTGTCCACAACCTGATCAAAGGACCAAACTTTAAAATCAGTGCAGGGTAGTGTCGCAAGTAGTGATGCTTAGGCTTTAACCTATGTCCTGGAAAGAAAGAAAATCTACAAGCAAGATATTCTTGGATAAGAACGTCAAGGTATGCAACCTCTGGCAATAAAATTTTCTGTGCACAAATCAGCTCCACAATGTCTTTTAGCTGAAGGGTCAACTGCCAATCATCATCTGTGGGCTCTTTCACCTTGTCACACATGATCACAGGAAGAAGTCTTAGAAAATTCCAGTTCTGAACAGCCTGACCATAAAGCTTTACTCCATTGGAGTTTACTGCACATGGCTTACTCAACACATCAGAGCCACTGTACTTAAATTTCTTAATGCGTCTATTCAGAATTGAATAAGTGAACCACTTTTTCTGCTTGATGAAGTACTTCAGGTAAAGGGCTAAATCATAGGAAAGGATACCCTCAAAAATGTCATGGCCTAAACAAGGTGGCAGGCCAGGCATACAAACATCGAAGTAATTCAATGAATTAAAACTCAGATATTATACCTTCAACGTTTTGTTGTTCCTCAGACTGTAAAATGCATTTGGATCTGTTTGAAAATCTGTTCGGGTTGTTCGGCAATACCTGCAGAAATATTCAGAAAAACAAAAATTTTCTGTAAATCCACCGATATTATGAGACCCCAAATTGTCCCCTGCAATGCACAAAACAGTCCCTTTTACTTTTTCCTCTGCCACCGTTATTCCATTGTCTTCCAGGTCTTTTAAGTCTGCAATGAGCCTTGAGAAAACTTTGTCATGGCCAAAGTGTTTGAAGTCTTTTTCCTGACACAGCATTACAAGTGACATGTGGTCTGTACTTGATGAGGTGGTAAATTAGCCAGAGACAAATATACAGCTACTACTTTGTGCTGCTTTTTGCTGAACCTAATGGGTTCACCGCCTCAAAAGAATCTTGATATAGAATTAGTTTTAGACATGATGGGTTTTGAGAAAAGAACTCATTGTTTTTATATACCTGACCATCACTGACATCACAAAGCACATCAGTGTATGGTACGTATGTACCCTGTGCAGCACAATTCTGCCATAAGTCTGACTCCAGTAAATGTCTCAAAGTGTCTTTCAATGGAACATAGTAGGCAAACCTCTGTGACCTTGTTTCATCCCTTCCTAAGTACAACTTTACAGGTTCTGTGTATCTAAACATCTGTTTAAAAGCCCTAGTTCTTGAAAAATTGGTTCTCATTGGTCCTTCATGACTAATGGTGAAAAGGTCAGATTCCTTCACAACATCACATATACTACCAATAACCTCATCTGTTAATTCAGTTAAGTCACTTTTCAGGAATGCACTTAATTTATTCAAAGTATATGTCTGTCCTAGTTCATGTATGCTTAGCATCTCTTCAATAATATTTTGTATAGTTGATGCTGGCAGAAGAAACTGCCCATGTAATTTCAAGTAGAAAAGAGAAATATTTCTAAGAAAAAGGTCACTGAAATTTTCTGTAAGATGGACTTCACCTTCATCAGTCTCACTAAATCTCTCTGTAGGGCCTGTAACTAACGGTTCAGTTTCAAGAAACTGAGAAACTGTCTCCTTATAAAGATCTCTTATACTGTCCACAGAACATTGTCTGTGTTTCCTGGACATGTAGGCTGTAAACGACGATCTCACAGTGAACGTATGGTCGCATCCTGTCACCGGACATGTCACAACACGTCCTTCGGCTATATGTTCCTTTAAGTGAGCTGTTAGTGATCTGACATCGCGACATTGGCGCTGGCACATAGACATATTACACGTAAACACCGTAAGGGCATTTGTAGTATCAATATATGAATCTGTGTTATGTTTACGGTAAAAATGAGCCTTAAATTCCCCATATGAACGAAACGTATTGTGGCAATCTGTAGCGCCACACTTGAACACGCATCGTGGTTCATGACGGTGAAGTTTGACATGTAAAACATGTTCCCTAAGGGTTTGCACTGATGTTCCACAGAAATAACAACTAAACATTGTAACTGCGTGAACAAACACGCACTCTATTGCTGTTTTAAACACCTAAATGCTGTTTCACATCCCGCTTGCAAATCTAAGTTTTACATGTGCTGCCAAGATACGTTCATGCGCCGTCAACACGGTACATGCTACTCGTGCTTAAAACCACACACTGCTTAACACTGCTTAAAACGATTTAATTTAACTTACCAATTTGCCCAGACACATTTATTTTATTTTATATTCCCACTAGTTTGTAGATTTTTTTTAAATGTTATGTTTGTTATTGGGTGCTTTCCACTTCATGTACCCACATACAGCGCTGGCTTAAAGCAATACATTCTGGTCCTGACGCAATGCATTGTGGTTAGATTTTTATCGTCCGCTGCATTATGTCACCATGTCACGTCGTACAAAAACCTCGCGAGAGCAAGACAGATCATCCTGCACCTCTTAAGTGTTATGTAGTTTTGCCTGAAACGCAAAAATAAAACAAAGCAATTAAAGCCGATCAGTGGCTCAAATTCTGCTGTAGCGATTGAAGAACTTTTGTCGGAAGTTGGATTCGAACCCATGCCTTACTTCGGAGAACAGAATACCCCTTACTTTGAAAGGCCATTTTCGCTGCGCAGGAGGCTTTAGACCGCTCGGCCATGGGGCAGTTTTCAGTTGAACCCTAAGGAGTAGGTTAAGTCCAGCCTTGGCTTCCAAGCTGACGTTTTTCTACATATGTGCTTGTGTATCATGGACAGTAAGAGGGGGCAGGCAAGGAGAGAATTTCTCTCTTTGGGGATCAATAGAGTGTTGTTATTATAACGTCTAAAACGTATGATGGTCTGTCGATAAATCAATAACAATATCAATGAAGTCAATGTTTATCTAAAGGAATCAGAATTCAGGAAAAGCCAGGGGCCGGACCGAGTGTAGGGGGCGTGGCCAGAGACAGCCTGCTGACTGTTCCAAATCATGGGTGCATGTTACAAGTCCGGAACATATTTTAACTTAGTACTAACTTAGCATCATATTTGATCTGATTCGACTGAATATCCCAGGTTTCCATCTCTCATGCATCTGGTGTGACGTGTTTTCAGACTCTCAGGCTGGCGCAAAGAAATCTTACGGGAATTGAACGTCTCACTCCGGTCAGCTGACCAAAGTTGGTAACCTTGGTATTGTGTGTAGGAGATTCGGTATAACTATAATTTCGTTCTCCATTTACATGCCCGTAGTGTCTTTAAGTGTTATGTAGTTTTGCCTGAAACGCAAAAATAAAACAAAGCAATTAAAGCCGATCAGTGGCTCAAATTCTGCTGTAGCGATTGAAGAACTTTTGTCGGAAGTTGGATTCGAACCCACGCCTTACTTCGGAGAACAGAATACCCCTTACTTTGAAAGGCCATTTTCGCTGCGCAGGAGGCTTTAGACCGCTCGGCCATGGGGCAGTTTCCAGTTGAACCCTAAGGAGTAGGTTAAGTCCAGCCTTGGCTTCCAAGCTGACGTTTTTCTACATATGTGCTTGTGTATCATGGACAGTAAGAGGGGGCAGGCAAGGAGAGAATTTCTCTCTTTGGGGATCAATAGAGTGTTGTTATTATAACGTCTAAAACGTATGATGGTCTGTCGATAAATCAATAACAATATCAATGAAGTCAATGTTTATCTAAAGGAATCAGAATTCAGGAAAAGCCAGGGGCCGGACCGAGTGTAGGGGGCGTGGCCAGAGACAGCCTGCTGACTGTTCCAAATCATGGGTGCATGTTACAAGTCCGGAACATATTTTAACTTAGTACTAACTTAGCATCATATTTGATCTGATTCGACTGAATATCCCAGGTTTCCATCTCTCATGCATCTGGTGTGACGTGTTTTCAGACTCTCAGGCTGGCGCAAAGAAATCTTACGGGAATTGAACGTCTCACTCCGGTCAGCTGACCAAAGTTGGTAACCTTGGTATTGTGTGTAGGAGATTCGGTATAACTATAATTTCGTTCTCCATTTACATGCCCGTAGTGTCTTTAACCGGCTGCACAAACTGGATCCGCCTCCATTACGACACAACTTTGCCCTTATTGGCTTAAGAATTTAGTCACATACATGACGTATATCTGCTATTTCTCCCGAGAAGCAGGTAAAGCAGTGGTAACTGCTTTGTAGTTAATTTACCTGGTAAAATTAAGTTTAAATAAATGATATAAATACTGTAATAGTACTCGTGAGCTTTGTTTATTTGTTATTAGTTATTGTAATGTTGCGCTGCTTTATTTGTTTAATCGTCTAGTCTGTGGAGACATTCAAGTTAATCAAATAAGAATTGCACTGTACACTGTACATGACCATAAAAACTTTGTATCCTTGAAATAAATGTTTTTGATCTTTTCCTTGGCAGTTATCTTTTTACACAGGGCCTCTATGTACACGATAGTTTTTTTTTTCACGACTAACAGTATGGATCAGGAGTTGGTTATTGTAAAAGAAGTAATGTGCATGCAGGTGATATTTGTATAGATTTATCCACACCCTTGTAGCAGTGCTGCCATTGCAGTCAGATCTCGCAAACTAGGAGTATTAGTTGTCTTTATTTCTCTTTATTTCTTGACGCCAACCCTCTCCATTAATCCGGGCTTGGGACTGGCACCTACCTGAGCTGGCTTGCTCCCTTAAGTGGCTGGGTTAGGCTAAACTATATATATATATTTACCAAGACTACAATAAAACATCTCGAAATGTGTAGTCTAGCAAAACGCAGTTTAAAGAAGGTAGCCTACCTGGCGAAATTGCAAACAAATTAAGGGCGTTAGGCAGCCTTTAGATCCTACCCATCATGCACTGCAGTTTTTTGCTAATTCCTCAAATGGAAAACTGTCCATCCATCCATCCATTTTCCAAACCGCTTATCCTACTGGATCGCGGGGGGTCTGGAGCCTATCCCGGAAGCAATGGGCACGAGACAGGGAACAACTCAGGATGGCGGGCCAGCCCATCGCAGGGCACACTCACACACTATTCACTCACGCATACACTCCTATGGGCAATTTAGCAACTCCAATTAGCCTCAGCATGTTTTTGGACTGTGGGGGAAACCAGAGTACCCGGAGGAAACCCCACGATGACATGGGTAGAACATGCAAACTCCACACACATGTGACCCAGGTGGAGACTCGAACCCGGGCCCTAGAGGTGTGAGGCAACAGTGCTAACCACTGCACCACCATGCTGCCCCCTAAATGGAAAACCATTAAATACAAAAGGAAAACAAAAGTGCTGTAAGACTGTATACTTATGTGTATGTTAGTAAAGGCTGTAGCTGACACAACGGACCCCACTAATTAGAAAGGGGTAATTGTACACA
Organism: Brienomyrus brachyistius; assembly: GCF_023856365.1. Classification (NCBI taxonomy): domain Eukaryota; kingdom Metazoa; phylum Chordata; class Actinopteri; order Osteoglossiformes; family Mormyridae; genus Brienomyrus; species Brienomyrus brachyistius. Next base: position 40,969 of record NW_026042457.1, read on the forward strand.
TGTGGCATCCAGTATGTTCTTCTATAACAGTTTTTAAAAAAAAAAAAAAACTCACATTACACAAATTGGCACTATCAAAACGAGGATTATGGGGAAAATGGGGACTGTGATGGAGATTACATACACGTAGGCATGGTATTTAGTTTTTTTTAATCTGGTCACCTTCCAGAGTAATTGTAAACTAAAACCATCTTCACCCTATTTGATTCTTTATAAATGGACAATCAGTCGTGCAGTAAATGGGGGTATAGAGAGACACAGAGCTTGTCTAACAAGAAACCCTGGGAAGCTAACATTAATAGGGTGGGTATGGATAGCAAAACCATTGATACAGATTACAGATTTATATCTCACCTGAACCCTGGCGGGCTCCGTGCCAATAGGGGTTGGGATTAGGGTTAGTTAACTTAAGTAGTAATATTGATGTGTATATTCTCCTATTCTCCAGTCAGTGAATCGTGAAACGTAATGTTAATATGTTTCTATACCTATATGTTCTGCTTAAAAACCCATAAAGGCAAGCACAGTGTTTAGACATTCTGTTACTTAGACTAGTAAACACTAAGATCCTTCAGCTTTCAATTAACCTGACACAACAGTCTAAACAACAAATGTGTGCCATGTCATTTGTCATCTTTACATCTTGTATCCTTTATATGGTAATTGGATTTTCAAGGTGGAATTGCAGGTCGATCATTTTAAGGATCTAGATGTAAACCTCCCTGGTGTTGCTTTAATATTTTTTTTGCACAATTTGCTTCACACACTTCCTCCAGCAGAGAAGCTTACAATACTACACCCCACCAAATGACTGGATGATGCCTTTTTATTTAAGGTCTGGCTGTGAGCCTCGATTACCGATACACTATCTTCAGGCTCCTGCCGGGATCAGTCAGTATGGTGGACCTTTGGAGGAATGGGTACAAAACCATCAGGAAAGTTTGCAGGTGCTTCAAGAGTATGTGAAGGCTTAGTTGGAGGAACAAGCCACACCACGAAATCGGAAACACAATGAGTTGGTTAATGATTAGGGGTTTGATGAAGGTCAGCTGGTGTGTTTGCGGAACCATGTTCGAGGTAAAATACAGGATCATTGGGATGCCTGTTTGTATATGGTAGTTCGGTGTCCCCAAGATCAGGGTGCAGTTTACTCTGCAACTCCAATGGAGGGGGACGGGGTTGTCCGTCAAGTTCACCGAACAGAGTTGCGTCCAGTACCACAGGGGGTTGTTATGTCAGGGGAAGATGTTCTGGTAATGTCTCCTGAGTCTGGGTTGCCCACAGGGGCAACAGAAATGGAATCGGATGAGGACTCTGTGATTTTACGGGGACAGGGCTGGTGGGAGGGGTCGCAATAGAGCATCCACAAGTAGGCCTCGTATAATGGAGGAGGTTATGTCCCCCCCGAGGTGTAGAGACCAGTTAAACGTTCGGTGAGGTCCACCACTGGTCATCATACCAACCCTTATAAGTTACCACGGTCAGTGAATGATCGTTCGGTTGGGGAGGAAGACCAGTGGTTTGGGGATAGAATTCTTAGCTGTGATCGTTGGGTCATCAATTTCATTTTGGGGGATGGATTGTAGCCAGGCAATTATAGGCAGGTATAGGAACTGCAGTTCGGACTGGAGGCATAGCCGGGGCGAGATGGCTGTGCATGTTCCGATGGTAGGGCATATTGGCAAAGGAGCAGGCACGGGAAAGACAGGCAGGGTCCTGATAGATTTGGTGGAGCATCGGCGGGCATATTGAATTTGCAGTGTAGCAGCCTTTCTGTTTGCTTGTTTCAGGGGTGAACAATCTTATCCGCAAAGGGCCGGTGTGTATGCAGGTTTTCGCTGCAACTCCCTAATTAGATTTCTAATTAGAGGACTGATTAGCTGAAGAGTCCTCATACCTGGTTTTGAAGAGCTGACCTAAAGGTTACCCCAAAAACCTGTTTTTTTTTTGTTTGAATGGGGCAGTGAGTCATGGGGTAAACTACTGTTCTTTAGGGGTTTTCAAGGTGGAATTACGGGTCGATAATTTTAAGGATCAGGTTGTAAACCTCCCTGGTGTTGCTTTAATATGTTTTATCTGAGGTTGTATCGTGTATTATCAAGCCAGCCGGCTTAGTGGCCTCGGGAGCGGGGTTTAGTGGGAGCAGCTGGCTAGTTTTATTTTCTTTTTTGTTTGTGTCTTTTTCTTTGTTGTATGTATATTTTGGGTTCATTATTAGGCAGGCTGGGCCTTTTGGCACCTGTAGTCTGGGTGCTGGATTGCCCATAGGGGTCTTTTTTATTGCTGTGATTTGCTGTGTCATTCACTAGTGTGATTTGTGCTGGATGTGTTTTTAAGGTTGTGCTGTGGCGTGTACCTGAGCAAACTTTGGGCAACCTGTTCTCTTGTTGGCTTTATTGACAAAGGGTGGATTAGTCTAATTACGGCCTGCTACAAATAGCTGCATATAACGTATAAAAAAAATCACCTTATGGGTGCTCCGTAGGGTAGCAAGATCTTGAGTTTTTTTTACAGTACTCGGGTACGTTTTAAAATTTTCGACCAATCAGCAAACATTATTCTGACAGCATAGCTGGGAAACCAATGAAAAGTGAGTGCAACGTTCTAGAACTTGACTTCGGGTTGACGCTCCCTATAAAAGAGCTGGGTACTGCTTCAAGGCGTTCAGTTGGCGCTACCTCCTGATAGAGTAGCACTGTACGGCTCTTGTTCCGTAAAACAACATCAAAAGGATGAAAAAAAAAACAATATTTAAAGAAGACGAAAAAAATCAATTTTTAAAGAAGACGAAAAAAACATCGTCTAAAAAAATAAGCCAAAAAAATAATATCCGAAGAAGGAAAAACATGCAAAGTAAAAAAAAACAAACAAAAATAAAAAACAATATCCAAAGAAGAAGGAAAAAAACATCCAAAGGGAGAAAAGAAGAACTGAAGGGCCAACGAGGTAGGAGGAAATACAAATTTCGTTTCAGCACCGTTGGAGTGCCAAGCCGTGAAAAGCATTTGGCCAGAAGACAAGGTAAGTGTTGTATCTGTTATTTTAAAACAGCGCTTTTCAAAATGCTGCTTTATAATCGTTTGAGATCGTTAGCCAGTGTGACAGCTGAAGGCTTTTTGAGTTTACCAACATAAAGTTTTATTTCTGTATTAGGACATTGTCAGGAACAATGATGTGTTCATCGCTATGATGTGGTCAAAAAGCGATGCATTGAATCTTAGAAACATTTGTGATTTTTCAAACGATGCTTTTCCTTTTATTTAATCAGTAAAATTTCCATCGGTTTTATATAGTGCCCCTTGAAATATGTCTTTAGCTCATTTTCCGGGCATTTTACTAGAATGCATCCTGAGAAATACACAAGCTCTGCTGCATTTCCGTGCCTCGATGTTTAGTGCCGAGTATAATTGTTGCAGTTGCCTTTTATATATTCCATGAGACCTGTTGGTACCAAGAGAAGTGTGAGACTGTCAGGGTGAATTTATCATACAATCGCACGCATAAATACCTGAGGGTTGCCAGTCCTTTTGCGTTGTTACAGGAGGACTAGAGCTGACGAGTGTGTTTCTACACACTATCAAGGGCATTGTAGTACAGTTTTCTCAGGTGGGAGAATGCTGCCGATCTCCTATTTGACAATACAGCCCTTGATATATTAGAATATTACAGAACTAGAAGCCTTTTGCAAGGAAGAATGTGAGAAAATCCCAAGTACAAGAACTGAAAGCCTTTCAGCTGGCTATAAGAAGCGCTTGTAAGCTGTGATATCTGGCAGAGGAGGTGTTACTAAGTACTGATTACGTAGGGTGCCCAAACTTTTGCAGAGTGCCATAATAATGTTTTTATTTTGTAATTTTGTTCAATTTATGGCATAAAAAGTAACTATTCATCAATGTTTGCTGAAAATATTGTGTATTTTTCCCCCAGTTCCTAAAGAGACTGTATTAACTGATATTGTTGCTTTTGTAATTGAAAAGATGTTATTTGTCAAGGGGTGCCAAACCTTTGCATAAGACTGTACACAGTGTGTGTATGTGTTTATGTGAGTGTGTGTCTGTGTGTGTGTGTGTATATATATATATGTGTGTGTGTGTATATATTTCTGTATATGCATGTGTATATATATATTTATATATAGTTCACACACATTCAAACTTATTTGAATACACATTCAAAATTATTTTTATTATTATTATTTTCGTTTTTTTTTTTTTTTGTGTTTTAAAATTTTTTATTTTTGCAATGGAAATAAAAATAAAGCAGTCCTCCGTAGAGGAGGGGTGGTGGAGGGAATATATATATATATATACATATATATAAAATAATTGTCACACAACTGGGGTGACATGCCTTTCCTGCTCACCCAATTTTAGTGCACTTTAGTTATGCATAATGACCTTCTAGTCTCGATACACCCATATATATATATGTATATATATATATAGTTTTTTTTGTTTTTTTTTTTGCAATAGACAATAAAAATAACGCAGTTCTCCATAAAGGAGGGATGGTGGATGGAATATATATATACATATATATAAAATAATTGTCACACAACCTGGGTGACATGCCTTGCCTGCTCACCCAGTTTTAGTGCACCTTAGTTATTCATAATGACCATCTAGTCTCGATACACCCATAAATATATATGTATATATATATAGTTTTTTTTGTTTTTTTTTTTGCAATAGACAATAAAAATAACGCAGTTCTCCATAAAGGAGGGATGGTGGATGGAATATATATATACATATATATAAAATAATTGTCACACAACTTGGGTGACATGCCTTGCCTGCTCACCCAATTTTAGTGCAACTTAGTTATCCATAATGACCAACTAGTCTCGATACACCCATATATATATATATATGTACATATATATATAGTTTTTTTATTAGCAATAGAAAAGAAAAATAACGCAGTTCTCCGTAAAGGAGGGATGGTGGATGGAATATATATATATATATATACATTTATATAAAATAATTGTCACACAACCTGGGTGACATGCCTTGCCTGCTCACCCAATTTTAGTGCACCTTAGTTATCCATACTGACCATCTAGTCTCGACACACCCATATATATATATATATATATATATATATATATATATATATGTATATATATATAGATATTTTTTCTTTTTCTTGTGTTTTTTTTTCGCAATGGATATTAAAAATAAAGCAGTCCTCCGTAAAGGAGGGGTGGTGGAGGGAATATATATATACATATATATATAAAATAATTGTCACACAACCTGGGTGACATGCCTTGCCTGCTCACCCAATTTTAGTGCAACTTAGTTATCCATAATGACCAACTAGTCTCGATACACCCATATATATATATATATATGTACATATATATAGTTTTTTTATTAGCAATAGAAAAGAAAAATAACGCAGTTCTCCGTAAAGGAGGGATGGTGGATGGAATATATATATATATATATATATATATATATATATATATATATATATATATATATATATACATTTATATAAAATAATTGTCACACAACCTGGGTGACATGCCTTGCCTGCTCACCCAATTTTAGTGCACTTTAGTTATCCATACTGACCATCTAGTCTCGACACACCCATATATATATATATATATATATATATATATATATGTATATATATATAGATATTTTTTCTTTTTCTTGTGTTTTTTTTTCGCAATGGATATTAAAAATAAAGCAGTCCTCCGTAAAGGAGGGATGGTGGATGGAATATATATATAAAATAATTGTCACACAACCGGGGTGACATGCCTTGCCTGCTCACCCAATTTTAGTGCACCTTAGTTATTCATAATGACCATCTAGTCTCGATACACCCATAAATATATATGTATATATATATAGTTTTTTTATTAGCAATAGAAAACAAAAATAACGCAGTTCTCCGTAAAGGAGGGATGGTGGATGGAATATATATATATATATATACATTTATATAAAATAATTGTCACACAACCTGGGTGACATGCCTTGCCTGCTCACCCAATTTTAGTGCACTTTAGTTATCCATAATGACCATCTAGTCTCGATACACCCATGAATATATATGTATATATATATATATATATATATATATATATATATATATATATATATATATATAGTTTTTCTGTTTTTTTTTTGCAATAGACAATAAAAATAACGCAGTTCTCCGTAAAGGAGGGATGGTGGATGGAATATGTATATGCATATATATAAAATAATTGTCACACAACCTGGGTGACATGCCTTGCCTGCTCACCCAATTTTAGTGCACCTCAGTTATCCATACTGACCATCTAGTCTCGACACACCCATATATATATATATATATATATATATATATATATGTATATATATAGATATTTTTTCTTTTTCTTGTGTTTTTTTTTCGCAATGGATATTAAAAATAAAGCAGTCCTCCGTAAAGGAGGGGTGGTGGAGGGAATATATATATACATTTATATAAAATAATTGTCACACAACTGGGGAGACATGCCTTGCCTGCTCACCCAATTTTAGTGCACCTTAGTTATCCATAATGACCAACTAGTCTCGATACACCCATAAATATATATATATATATGTACATATATATAGTTTTTTTATTAGCAATAGAAAAGAAAAATAACGCAGTTCTCCGTAAAGGAGGGATGGTGGATGGAATATATACATACATATATATAAAATAATTGTCACACAACCTGGGTGACATGCCTTGCCTGCTCACCCAATTTTAGTGCAACTTAGTTATCCATAATGACCAACTAGTCTCGATACACCCATAAATATATATGTATATATATATAGTTTTTTTTTTTTCGCAATGGACAATAAAAATAACGCAGTTCTCCGTAAAGGAGGGATGGTGGATGGAATATATATATAAAATAATTGTCACACAACCGGGGTGACATGCCTTGCCTGCTCACCCAATTTTAGTGCACCTTAGTTATTCATAATGACCATCTAGTCTCGATACACCCATAAATATATATGTATATATATGTATTGTTTTTTTTTTTTTTTTTTTTGCAATAGACAATAAAAATAGCGCAGTTCTCCATAAAGGAGGGATGGTGGATGGAATATATATATACATATATATAAAATAATTGTCACACAACCTGGGTGACATGCCTTGCCTGCTCACCCAATTTTAGTGCAACTTAGTTATCCATAATGACCAACTAGTCTCGATACACCCATATATATATATATATATATGTACATATATATAGTTTTTTTATTAGCAATAGAAAAGAAAAATAACACAGTTCTCCGTAAAGGAGGGATGGTGGATGGAATATATATATATATATATATATATATATATATATATATATATATATATATATATATATATATATATATACATTTATATAAAATAATTGTCACACAACCTGGGTGACATGCCTTGCCTGCTCACCCAATTTTAGTGCACTTTAGTTATCCATACTGACCATCTAGTCTCGACACACCCATATATATATATATATATATATATGTATATATATAGATATTTTTTCTTTTTCTTGTGTTTTTTTTTCGCAATGGATATTAAAAATAAAGCAGTCCTCCGTAAAGGAGGGATGGTGGATGGAATATATATATAAAATAATTGTCACACAACCGGGGTGACATGCCTTGCCTGCTCACCCAATTTTAGTGCACCTTAGTTATTCATAATGACCATCTAGTCTCGATACACCCATAAATATATATGTATATATATATAGTTTTTTTATTAGCAATAAAAAAGAAAAATAACGCAGTTCTCCGTAAAGGAGGGATGGTGGATGGAATATATATATATATATATATATATATATATACATTTATATAAAATAATTGTCACACAACCTGGGTGACATGCCTTGCCTGCTCACCCAATTTTAGTGCACTTTAGTTATCCAGAATGACCATCTAGTCTCGATACACCCATGAATATATATGTATATATATATATATATATATATATATATATATATATATATAGTTTTTCTGTTTTTTTTTTGCAATAGACAATAAAAATAACGCAGTTCTCCATAAAGGAGGGATGGTGGATGGAATATGTATATGCATATATATAAAATAATTGTCACACAACCTGGGTGACATGCCTTGCCTGCTCACCCAATTTTAGTGCACCTTAGTTATCCATACTGACCATCTAGTCTCGATACACCCATATATATATATATATATATATATATATATATATATATATATATACATGTACATATATATAGTTTTTTTATTAGCAATAGAAAAGAAAAATAACGCAGTTCTCCGTAAAGGAGGGATGGTGGATGGAATATATATATATATATATACATTTATATAAAATAATTGTCACACAACCTGGGTGACATGCCTTGCCTGCTCACCCAGTTTTAGTGCACCTTAGTTATCCATAATGACCATCTAGTCTCGATACACCCATAAATATATATGTATATATATATATATATATATATATAGTTTTTTTATTTTTTTCGTAATGGACAATAAAAATAACGCAGTTCTCTGTAAAGGAGGGATGGTGGATGGAATATATATATACATATATACATTTATATAAAATAATTGTCACACAACCTGGGTGACATGCCTTGCCTGCTCACCCAGTTTTAGTGCACCTTAGTTATCCATACTGACCATCTAGTCTCGATACACCCATAAATATATATACTGAACAAAAATATAAACGCAACACTCTTGTTTCTGCTCCCATTTTTCATGAGATGGACTTAAAGACCTACAATTCATTCCAGATACACAATATTACCATTTCTCTCAAACATTTCTCACAAATCAGTCTAAATGTGTGATAGTGAGCACTTCTGCTTTGCTGAGATAATCCATCCCACCTCACAGGTGTGCCACATCAAGATGCTGATCTGACATCATGGGTAGTGCACAGGTGTACCTTATACTGCCCACAATAAATGGCCACCCTGGAATGTGCAGTTTTTTGCTTTATTGGGGGTCTGGGGACTCAGAACCGGTCAGTATCTGGTGTGACCACCATTTGCCTCATACAATGCAACACATCTTCTTCGCATAGAGTTTATCAGATTGTCAATTGTGGCCTGTGGAATGTTGGTCCACTCCTCTTCAATGGCTGTGCGAAGTTGTTGGATATTAGTGGGAACTGGTACACGCTGTCGTATACGCCGGTCAAGCACATCCCAAACATGCTCAACGGGTGACATGTCCGGTGAGTATGCTGGCCATGCAAGAACTGGGACATTTTCAGCTTCCAAGAACTGTGTACAGATCCTTGCAACATGGGGCCGTGCATCATCTGTCTGAGTGGCTGGTCTCAGACGATCTTGGAGGTGAACCTGCTGGATGTGGAGGTCCTGGGCTGGTGTGGTTACACGTGGTCTGCGGTTGTGAGGCCGGTTGGATGTACTGCCATATTCTCTGAAACGCCTTTGGAGACGGCTTATGGTTGAGAAATGAACATTCAATGCACGAGCAACAGATCTGGTTGACATTCCTGCTGTCAGCATGCCAATTGCACGCTCCCTCAATGCTTGTGGCATCTGTGGCATTTTGCTGTGAGACAAAACTGCACATTCCAGGGTGGCCTTTTATTGTGGGCAGTATAAGGTACACCTGTGCACTACCCATGATGTCAGATCAGCATCTTGATGTGGCACACCTGTGAGGTGGGATGGATTATCTCAGCAAAGCAGAAGTGCTCACTATCACACATTTAGACTGATTTGTGAGAAATGTTTGAGAGAAATGGTAATATTGTGTATCTGGAATGAATTGTAGATCTTTAAGTCCATCTCATGAAAAATGGGAGCAAAAACAAAAGTGTTGCGTTTATATTTTTGTTCAGTGTATGTATATGTATACATATAGTTTTTTTTGTGTTTGTGAAAACGGGTCTTTAATCGGGGAAACGGAGCGGGTAGAGCAGGACGGAACGCAGGCATTGACAAACTACAATGACGGACAGGGCAAACAGGTAAGACCAGGACTTAAAATAGGTCATGACTAATCAAAGTAATCGGGCAAAGCAGGAGACGATCAGGGAAGCACACGTGGGTAATCAGGGGGCGTGGCACACACGAGGAGCGGACAAGCCGGGCATATATGTATATCTATATAAAACCTCATTAATGAGGGACAGGGAACAGAACGGACAGACAGAACTGGCACAGGGGAAGGAGCCAGGACAAGACTTGACATAAGACAGGAAAGGCAGAGAAACAGATCAGAAAGGGGGACACGGAGGGAACAGGCAGGACAAAAGGACCGGGAGTGAACGAAGGGAACATCGGGGAAAGAGGAGCAGAAGCCAGAGGGACGAGGGACAAAGAGAGGAGGGACAGAGACAGGAGGAACAAAGCGAGGGGGAGCAGAGGCAGGAGGGACAAAGACGGGAGGCCAGGGAGAGAAGGAGGGGGAACCAAGAGGAGCCCGAGGGAGACCCAGCGGGCGACGGGAGGCAGCCGGAAGGGCTGCAGGCGGCCGGGAGGCCGGAGCCGGAGGGGCCGAGGAGACGGGGTGAGGGACAGACGCAGGGACGAAGGAGGGAGTCGGAGGGGAGACCAGGGAAGGGGACGAAGGAGCTGGAAGGGACCCTGGCGAGGGCAAGGAGAGAGGGGGAGCCGCAGCAGACGGCGACGTCCTCCGACACGCCAGAGCGGGAGGACCAGCAGGCGAATGAGGAGCCGCCGTCGGGGGGCCCGCAGGCAACCGATAAGACGCCGGAGGAGGGACCGAGGCAGGGCGACGAGGCCGCGGAGGGGGACCCGCAGACGACAGCCGACCCGGAGGGCCAGGACCCGCAGGTGCCGACCAAGCCCTAGCGCCGGCGAGGGAGGGCGAGCCAGGGGGCTGGGCGGGTGGGACCCCAGCCGTGCGTCTGTGTCCTCTCCCCTTATGGGACACAGACATAAGGACCTGCGGCCGGGGTCGGGCTCGTCGGGGTGAGGGTACCAGAGTCACAGGGGGAGAAGGGACTGGAGTGGGGCCAGGGACTGGAGCTGCAGGCTGCAGAGGGGGCGCCTGCCCGGGAGCTGCAGGCAGGGAAAGCGCCTCGGACGTGGGCGCGGTAGCTGCAGGCAGCGGAGACGGCTGCTCGGGCTCTGGGGCCGCAGGGGGCACTTATTTTATTATATAAAATAAGTGTCACACAACCGGGGTGACATGCCTTGCCTGCTTGTGGGATGAGGAAGACTCAGGGACTGGAAATGGGATTAAAACTGAAGATGTGCTCATTCCTTTGTGTATTTACAAATTTTCCTTCCGTCAGACATGAGGAGTTTGCTGCTATATTTGGCACTAATAGAGATTCTGATGCTGCTATTTTTATTGTCTATTAGTTTGTTATTATTTACAAGTTCTGTTGTGTTTTTGCATTTTTCTCTTCTGGTTAATTAACTGCTGTCTGTTTGCTGTGAAGTATGAGTGTGGTGAGTAAGACTCAGGGACTGGAAGTGGGATTACAACTAAAGATAACATGCTTATTCCTTTTTGTATTGTTTACAAATTTCCTTCCGTCAAACATGAGGAGTTTGCTGCTATATTGTGCACTAACAGAGATTCTGATGCTGCTATTTTTATTGTTTATAAATGTGTTATTGTTTCCAAGTTGAGTATTCAATAAATGCTAAATTGAGAAATTTTGTGTATCGTTTGTTATTATTAGTGTGATATTTTACCATGCAAATAGAGGGGAAAACGTCCAATTATCGGCCAAAAAAAATCAGCAGCATATATCGGCCATCGCCTGACCCTTGACTTGAAAAACCCATATCGGTCGACCTCTAGTAACAGTACATTCTGTCCAATTCATCCATCGAGTTAAGTCACACACCCACTTGAGGGGGCACTCCGGCAGACGTGAGGATGGGGATGTTCTTTCCGCTATAACATCCACTGCAGAAGTACATCTCGCTCCTGTTCACAGGGCTTACTTCAATGATGAAGCAGGGCTGGTTGTCTGGACAAGAAGTTGTCCTGCTGCTGGGTCTCGGTGCCGTTTTTCCACCTAAGCTTGAAGGTGGAAATGTGTTCCAACTTGGTCCCTGGGACTGCAGCATAGCCAAACATCGCGAGCAGCGTCGGCCACACCCACCACCAGAACCATCACACCGTCCTATACACATAAAGAAGAACTAAAACATAGAGTGTTGTGACAATCTATGCGTTAATGTTTGGCAGCATAGGTGATTCATTAAAATTATACCGAAGAATGGAAAATGTGATATTTAGAATATTTTTTGCCATTTAGTAGCTAATTTAAGCACTTACCCAATGCCTCAATTTGTTTTAGGTCAGTAATGTCTGAGCCAAAAGAATGAATGTATGAATTTAATACAATTCACCCACTCCCACCCACACACAAATCTGAAATTCAATTTAAGACACTTCTTAAACATTAGTGCATTAACAAAAAAGGAAAATCTTAAGAGATTCAGTAGGATTTTCTATGTTAGACTTAAGCTAATAGTTCAATAGTTTTTACATATTTCAATATACCAATTTGACTTTAATGTTGAAACAGATGCTAAAACATGGAATAATTTCATAACTAGAGAAACATGTTATTCACAAACACTAGCAAAGGTAGCTTATAGTTAAGCTTACTTAAGTCAGCAAGTCAGGCTACAGTGTGTAAGAATAGTCGTAAACGATAATTTGTCTCAGTCTTACATGACAGAATAAGTAAACAGAAAATATAAAATGGCTGAAACAGCGTCATTAACGCCAGCTACAGTAGAGGCGCAGAAAAGGTGTCATGACTGAAGTATTCCCAAACTCTGGAAGACCGTATGCGAGCCTTTTTTGCCGCGTGTTTCTCCAGAGGCTCCGGAGCTCCGCTGGTTGACACAGCCATGTTGGTTCATGTGCAGGGGGACGAGCGGCAAATTTCTTTTTTGCAGGGTGGTAGGTGATGTCTCATTAATATTTATTAATTTACTTACAAAATGGTGCGGCACTGCATCCAAGCCTGCGGCACTCAGAGTCACAAATACAGTGGAAACCATTTGTAGTAATTACGTCTGTCTGGCTGATTTCCAACTAATTGATATTTGTATATTTATTACATGAATATAAGGTAATATAAGGTAATAGAAGAGGTATTTAATGGTTTTCCATCTGAGGAATTTGCAAAAAACTGCAGTGCATGATGGGTCGGACCTAAAGGCTGCCTTAACGTCCTCATCTGTATGACGACATACATCAAGACTAGGAAGGTGCATAATGTTCATGTCTGGTTGCGTTTGTTGGTCCAGAAAGTAATTCAATTTCGCCATGTAGGTTACGTTCTTAAAAACTGCTTGGATATAGCCCGATTATATGCTGTGGGCCTTTTAATTTCTTTGTTTACCAGGTAGGCTACCTTCTTTAAACTGCGTTTTGTTAGACTACATATTTAGGGAGGTCTTTATAAATTTATAGTAGTCTTCATAAATATGTACATAGTTTAGCCTAACCCAGCCACTTAAGGGAGAAAGCCAGCTCAACTAGGTGTCGGTCCCAAGCCCGGATTAATGGGGAGGGTTGGCGTCAAGAAATAAAGAGACTGTATCTTCACTGCATGACTGATGTCAAAATGTGTGAAATATGTGGTTGTATTAATAAATGCATTAAAGTAGGTTAATGATTCTGTGCTGTCTAAATTGTATAGAAAATTTCTACGTATAGCCAAACAAATCTCCTCCTGTTTGAAAAAGCATAGAAAAAGCAATTTAGCCACTAAAACTTTACAGTTTTTGTGAGGGACAGTCGAATTCTCTCGTTTCTCTCGTCAAGTTTTTTTGTGATCCTGCACCTACACTTTGCCGGCCCCAGGAGGATGGGCTCCCCCTTTGAGTTTGGTCCCTCCCAAGGTTTCTTCCTTCTTGGGAGTTTTTCCATGCTATCGGCGCCTATGGCTTACTCACTGGGGGCTTTGGGTGGGCATGATATAAAGCAAAGCATTTTCCCTCCCAGTTTCCTCCTCTGGTCCACATTGCAGGACCATCAGCCATCAGAAACAGCCAGACGGTCTCCTTCAGCTTCTTTAGTGTCCTTGGAAGCCAAGGCAGTTTTAGGTCTGAGAAGAGGTTTATCAGAAGGACACATATTACGTCGTTTGTCCTGAAATGTAACATGGGGAGGAAAAGTTAAGCGGTTTAGTCAGATTGGAGTCGTTTATTCAGCAGTGGCAGCGCCAGTGACTTAATGCTACAGGTGCTATAGGGGAGTGAGATTATTTAGACCGGGTGCTTTAGCTTTTCAGCTTATGTAGATGGTGTATAGAAGCACACAGCACGATAAGCTACAGCATGGATAAAATAGGATAAAATATGAAATTCTAACGTCTAGCTCACAGAGCCTCTATGTGTACTTTGAAGAAAAAATACACTACAAGTATGCTGTAAAAACCGCAAAAATGTCTTACACAATATACAGATTTTACAGATAGTTAAAGAAAAAATGAAACCAATATTTTGGGGGTGCTGTGGGGGTACTATGGTCATTGGAGGAGGAGCTAGAGCCCCCCCCCCCAAGCTTTTCCTTGGTGCTGCCACTGTTGTTCAGATTAAAAGTAACATTGTCATTAATAAACAGTACTCTGATCAAATTTTTGCATGTACAAACACAATCAAAGTTTAACCACATGTTTAGACACAATTCACACACCTGTTACATTTCCATAATGCTAAGACTCTCTACACTTACTTCATCCACTTTCTTGTTTGGTACACAGTCATTTGATGGATGTGTAAGATCATTACCAGACCGTCTGCTGCAAACTCTACAGTTAATGAATGGCTGCAAAAACACACAGACACACAAAAACAGTATTTAAAGAGTGGTGGGCAATAAATACAGTGAGAGAAGGTGTAGTAAAGATATATCTAATGATTTAAGGCAGAGCTGCTGGAGTGCAGGGTTTAATGACACAGAACAATTTTAGAGGAAAGAGCTTCCAAAGCAGGGTCACCATAAGGCTATATTATACAAAGCAAGTTCATCTAAAAGTATGAACAACAAATCCCGTTTAACTGAACACTGCTCTGTATTAAAATACTGTCCTCCGATCAAGCTAAGTGGTCCTGTAGTTCACTATTTAAAGAGGTAAATTTAAAGGGTAATTCACACTGCACATCTACCCTGCTCTGACCAGGTTTAATTACTGGCTTTCTAATTAAAACAAGAGTTAAGTCCTGCCCTTTCACCACAAAACACCACACTGCCATTTAAGGCTGATTTCAACAATGAGTTTTAGTTAACCTGGCTCGATTGAGTTAACTCTGGGTATGTAAAACCCGCTTTGTAGTACAGCCCACAGGTCTTTAAATAAGGCCAGCTAGGGTTCATAGCTCGAAGCATAATCTACAGGTCACCCCTCAGATGATTAGCATTTGCTTCTGCCTGGTAATCCAGCCTTTAAGCCTGTAAACCTACTAAAATTTGAGAATAAGGTGAAGGAACTGGCTCTTTGAGGCCACCTATGTATTTGTTACTTTATTGTTGGCTAACTTTCCCCCGCAGGGCATCAAAAAAGTTAACATGAACCTAAATTAATTTGCTAACTGATATGTCCAATGCTCACAGTCACAGTGACTCTTTACTTACCCTCTTGTCCATGAAAATACAGTCAGCCCGATGGTCTGTTGCAGTTGACTTTGGACATTTTGTTGCTCTCAAGAGAATCTCAATGTCAATGTATTCACTGCTGATCTAAATCACATAAACACGTTATATACAAAATTGCCTACAACTGTTTTAAAGGCAATATAACAAACAATAATCACCCAAAAAATGGCAAACTGTCACAGACTTGACTGCAGCAGATTCAGAGAGAAACTGTGAGAAGGTAAAATTGACCAGGGCTGAGATATACAACCATCACTTTCATTGTGAAGAGACATTAAGCATCATATGCATTGAAATTAAAACATCAAAATCAATGTGATACTCATTAGTTCAGCTTGCAGATGATGAAAGTTTCACACTTTTGTAAACACTTTCTCAGCAGTTACCTTCGGACGGCCCTGGATGTTATAGAAATTCATGTGCTGACGGGTTCCTTGATGAGCATTTTCGACTGCGAGTTTAATGGCCGTCTTGTGAGTGCAGGGAGACTGTGGTAATCTTGCTGGGCCTCTGTGGAGATAAGCAGAGCTCCATAAGCCAAAACCAGAAGCAGCAGGCGGGTCATCTTCCTCTCAGCTTTGAAGGGAGAAGCAGGACTGAGGACACTGATCTGTGGTCCCCTTATCCAGCACGTCCAGGGGCGTGTCCTTCACTCGAAACAAACAGACCTTTGAACAACATTGGAAAACTCTTCAGGATGAATTGAGGCAGGTGGTCAAGTGGGTTTATTGTTATTTCAGCAATATACACAGTACACAGTGAAAGGAAACATTGTTCCTCCTGGACCACGGTGCAACACAAAGAAGAAAAACAGAAACAACACAAGATGACACAAGTGCGGGCAAGATAGAACTATACAGAGTGAAAGGAGCACAAACAGAGGGAGAAAGTGCAAGATAAACACAAGAGCAACAATACAATACTACAGGACAAGACAGCGCAGTCAAGAACACAGAGTGCAGCCAGAGCTAACCTGAATAGGGGCATCAAGGTTGCCAGGCAGGCAGAGAAACAGAAAATAGAGGTCTACTTCACATACAACAACCCACAGTGGGTGTGGCAGGGAATACAACACATTACAAACTTCAAAGGCAACAACACCGTCACTGTTAACAGCAACGCCCTTTTAGCAAAGGAGCTAAACAGCTTCTTTGCTCGTCTGGAGGAACACAGAGCAGACATAGCCACACTGCCCCCTCCCCCAATCTCCAGCACTCACAGACTCCCTCTGCAGGAACACCACGCGAGAAGGCACATTGCATCTCTAGGTGTGTGGAGTTTAAGACAAGGCAAGTGATGCTACGATAATATAATTCCTTGGTAAGACCCCACCTAGAATATTGTGTGCGGGTTTGGTTACCATACCTTAAGAAGGACATTGCTGCCTTGGAAAAGGTGCAACGTAGGGCAACGAGAATGATTCCTGGTCTTAGAGGAATGTCTAATGAGGAGAGGTTAGCTGAGCTGAATCTGTTTAGCCTCGAGCAAAGGAGACTAAGGGGGGACATAATCCAGGTGTTTAAGATTCTAACAGGTCTGGATGCTGTTCAGCCAAATGGCTATTTCAATGTTAGTTTAAATACCAGAACTCGTGGCCATAAGTGGAAATTAGCTGGAGAACATTTTAAAACGAATTTGATGAAGCATTTCTGTACACAGCGTGTAGTTAGAGTATGGAATAGTCTTCCTGTTATTGTAACACAAGCTAAAACCCTGGGTTCTTTTAAATCAGAGCTAGATAAGATTTTTGAGCTATTAGCTAAGTTCTCCTCAAAGGAGCTTGATGGGCCGAATGGCCTCCTCTCATTTGTAAATCTCTTTGGTTCTTATGAGTCAGCTTACAGAGATGAGGTCCAGAAACTGATAGGTTGGAGTTCAGCAAACAATTTGGCACTAAACAGCACAAAGACAAAGGAATCACTGACTTCAGGAAGGATGGAGGCGACACTGGCCTGCCTAGATGGATGGATGGATGTTTTTATTGACATTGTAAGTACAATGAGATTTAGTTTGGAACGCGCCAGCAGCTACACAGTATATTTACAATTATATAGATTGTGAGGCATAAAATAAGGTGTGAGTAATATAACATAACGACATAATATAAGTAATCATTAATTAATCATTACAGATGGTATGAGGTGTGAACCGCTAGGCTGCTATGGCATGTTTGGTATCAAACCGATGGAAAATCACTCCAGTTTCCAAATCTGGTCAGTGGTTACCACGAAAGTGAATATATCAAAAGTTACACCAGCCTAACGAAAATCATCAATACAAGGGAAATCACTCTGGTCATAAATCTCAAAAGGACTGATACAGACCCCCTTCCGAAAGCCCGCCAAATGGATGGTCAGCCATTGGTCCAGGAGTCGAATTCCTGGTCACTCCTATTCACGAACTTTACACTATAAAACCTGGCACCTCAGAACAAAGCCAGGAGAGGAGAAACAGAAGGGAGGAGAAAACAAAAGACCATCAGCACGAAGAGAGGCAGAGAACATCAGCCCAAGAGAAGAGAAGCCCACAAGAAGCCCTCCTGAAGCCTATCAGTGAAGACCCAGCTGGACAGAGAACTGCAACCAAGCCCAAGCTTCACCAGGAGAGGGAATCAGAGGGGCTCCACTCCAACAACCGCTGCAAACACCGCGCCTCCCTGAGTGCCATCACCCATCAGCTCATCAGCCTCCGCAACCAACTGCCAAGACCCCCCCCCCCCCCCACTCTGCAACCAAGTAAACAAACTTCCTTTCATTTATAACAACCTAAACTCCTATTCACCTGCTATATTACTTTAGGACAGTATTTCCACAAATTGCTTGCTTTGCAGAACAGTATTTTCCCTTTTAAGGTTACTCATTTTAAATCTGGTCATTGCATTTTCATGATTACATTGTTTGTGTCCACTCCGTTATTTCGTGTTTATTGTTTGTTAGGTGTAATGTCTGTCTTATGTTAGTTATAGGAATAAATGCATGTCTTTTACACAACTTCAGCCTCCGTTCATTGAGTGCTCACAAGAATCCCTGCCTGTGCGATCTACGCTCTGAAACCTCAAATTCGCCTGAAATATCGCGAGACTCTCTCTCATTGGCCGTGAGGGGAGCTTCGCTACCGATCGTTTACATTACCTGGTGACGCAGCTCGTTGGACAAGCCTTCTATTCTAACCCAGGTTATTACGTGATACTGGTTATTAATGAGTTCCATTTAAGTCACACATTAACAGACTCACGGTGTTTCGCAATTGAGTTTGAGCCGACCATTCAGCATAAAAATTGGTTAATAATCACAAGGCACAAGGTTTAAACTTATTCTGAGCACACAATTTAAACTTTTTATGACCGAACGTGCAGTGAAGAAGCGCTACTGTCAACTGGTTGCAAAAGTCGCACTCATGGCAATCTGAAGGCATTTAAGCGGGATCATATGGGCTTATTATAGTTATTTTTATTTCTATTATTAGTAGTTATATTATTTTGTTTTATTTTCGGTGATTTCATTGTAGTTCTTTCGTATTAAACTGCAGTAAACTTTAACCCTATGTCTGACGAGATTCTCAGATGTAGCGCTTTGTTTCCAGGTTCAATTCGGACGAGTGTCTCCGTTTCTATATATCCTGGGAGAGATCTCTCTATTAGCGAACGGGAATACTTGTTATGAGGTTCTAACCTAAATTATGTTGCGCTTGGACATAAGACCGATAGCTTAGTTACCTATCAGGATCATACTCGTATGTGTGTGCCTGCTTTAGACAAAGCAAGTTTAACACAACTTTGCGCTGTGAGCCAAGTGTGTGTCATTTAGAAATTGGGAGTCTCCTGTGCTTGAGACCCGCCGTGGTTAAGCACCATTTGCGACGAGATATAGTGCACTCACAATTTAAATCTGTCGCCGTAACGCGTGCGCCGTCTCGCTTCAGTAATTGTTTTAAGGGGTGATGACGAAGATGACGAATTTACTTTCCTGAAGAGGAGCAGGATGGGTCACGCGTTCTGTAAGATTTGTCTCCCACGGGGAAGGAACGATGTCAGTCGGCATGAAAAATCCAAGTCATTAGTGAATGACAGAGCCGCATGAGTGAACATGAAAAATTAATAGAAAATAAATGACAAATGGTTATTTTATATTTTATATATTTTATATATTTATATTTATATTATATTTTATATAATTTATATTATTTTATATTTCCTGTCTTAAAATGTAAGGGATACTGGAGCCTGGTTGCGGTGGTGGGATGGCTCACGGCGGGTGCCGGAAAATTTCCTTTATTTTCAAATCCAAACCTTGACAGGTATGCTGCTGTTCCAAATCATGGGTGCATGTTACAAGTGTCCCCAAGATCAGGGTGCAGTTTACTCTGCAACTCCA
This sequence comes from Brienomyrus brachyistius, assembly GCF_023856365.1. Taxonomy (NCBI): domain Eukaryota; kingdom Metazoa; phylum Chordata; class Actinopteri; order Osteoglossiformes; family Mormyridae; genus Brienomyrus; species Brienomyrus brachyistius. Next base: position 60,971 of record NW_026042457.1, read on the forward strand.
ATGGAGGGGGACGGGGTTGTCCGTCAAGTTCACCGAACAGAGTTGCGTCCAGTACCACAGGGGGTTGTTATGTCAGGGGAAGATGTTCTGGTAATGTCTCCTGAGTCTGGGTTGCCCACAGGGGCAACAGAAATGGAATCGGATGAGGACTCTGTGATTTTACGGGGACAGGGCTGGTGGGAGGGGTCGCAATAGAGCATCCACAAGTAGGCCTCGTATAATGGAGGAGGTTATGTCCCCCCCGAGGTGTAGAGACCAGTTAAACGTTCGGTGAGGTCCACCACTGGTCATCATAGCAACCCTTATAAGTTACCACGGTCAGTGAATGATCGTTCGGTTGGGGAGGAAGACCAGTGGTTTGGGGATAGAATTCTTAGCTGTGATCGTTGGGTCATCAATTTCATTTTGGGGGATGGATTGTAGCCAGGCAATTATAGGCAGGTATAGGAACTGCAGTTCGGACTGGAGGCATAGCCGGGGCGAGATGGCTGTGCATGTTCCGATGGTAGGGCATATTGGCAAAGGAGCAGGCACGGGAAAGACAGGCAGGGTCCTGATAGATTTGGTGGAGCATCGGCGGGCATATTGAATTTGCAGTGTAGCAGCCTTTCTGTTTGCTTGTTTCAGGGGTGAACAATCTTATCCGCAAAGGGCCGGTGTGTATGCAGGTTTTCGCTGCAACTCCCTAATTAGATTTCTAATTAGAGGACTGATTAGCTGAAGAGTCCTCATACCTGGTTTTGAAGAGCTGACCTAAAGGTTACCCCAAAAACCTGTTTTTTTTTTGTTTGAATGGGGCAGTGAGTCATGGGGTAAACTACTGTTCTTTAGGGGTTTTCAAGGTGGAATTACGGGTCGATAATTTTAAGGATCAGGTTGTAAACCTCCCTGGTGTTGCTTTAATATGTTTTATCTGAGGTTGTATCGTGTATTATCAAGCCAGCCGGCTTAGTGGCCTCGGGAGCGGGGTTTAGTGGGAGCAGCTGGCTAGTTTTATTTTCTTTTTTGTTTGTGTCTTTTTCTTTGTTGTATGTATATTTTGGGTTCATTATTAGGCAGGCTGGGCCTTTTGGCACCTGTAGTCTGGGTGCTGGATTGCCCATAGGGGTCTTTTTTATTGCTGTGATTTGCTGTGTCATTCACTAGTGTGATTTGTGCTGGATGTGTTTTTAAGGTTGTGCTGTGGCGTGTACCTGAGCAAACTTTGGGCAACCTGTTCTCTTGTTGGCTTTATTGACAAAGGGTGGATTAGTCTAATTACGGCCTGCTACAAATAGCTGCATATAACGTATAAAAAAAATCACCTTATGGGTGCTCCGTAGGGTAGCAAGATCTTGAGTTTTTTTTACAGTACTCGGGTACGTTTTAAAATTTTCGACCAATCAGCAAACATTATTCTGACAGCATAGCTGGGAAACCAATGAAAAGTGAGTGCAACGTTCTAGAACTTGACTTCGGGTTGACGCTCCCTATAAAAGAGCTGGGTACTGCTTCAAGGCGTTCAGTTGGCGCTACCTCCTGATAGAGTAGCACTGTACGGCTCTTGTTCCGTAAAACAACATCAAAAGGATGAAAAAAAAAACAATATTTAAAGAAGACGAAAAAAATCAATTTTTAAAGAAGACGAAAAAAACATCGTCTAAAAAAATAAGCCAAAAAAATAATATCCGAAGAAGGAAAAACATGCAAAGTAAAAAAAAACAAACAAAAATAAAAAACAATATCCAAAGAAGAAGGAAAAAAACATCCAAAGGGAGAAAAGAAGAACTGAAGGGCCAACGAGGTAGGAGGAAATACAAATTTCGTTTCAGCACCGTTGGAGTGCCAAGCCGTGAAAAGCATTTGGCCAGAAGACAAGGTAAGTGTTGTATCTGTTATTTTAAAACAGCGCTTTTCAAAATGCTGCTTTATAATCGTTTGAGATCGTTAGCCAGTGTGACAGCTGAAGGCTTTTTGAGTTTACCAACATAAAGTTTTATTTCTGTATTAGGACATTGTCAGGAACAATGATGTGTTCATCGCTATGATGTGGTCAAAAAGCGATGCATTGAATCTTAGAAACATTTGTGATTTTTCAAACGATGCTTTTCCTTTTATTTAATCAGTAAAATTTCCATCGGTTTTATATAGTGCCCCTTGAAATATGTCTTTAGCTCATTTTCCGGGCATTTTACTAGAATGCATCCTGAGAAATACACAAGCTCTGCTGCATTTCCGTGCCTCGATGTTTAGTGCCGAGTATAATTGTTGCAGTTGCCTTTTATATATTCCATGAGACCTGTTGGTACCAAGAGAAGTGTGAGACTGTCAGGGTGAATTTATCATACAATCGCACGCATAAATACCTGAGGGTTGCCAGTCCTTTTGCGTTGTTACAGGAGGACTAGAGCTGACGAGTGTGTTTCTACACACTATCAAGGGCATTGTAGTACAGTTTTCTCAGGTGGGAGAATGCTGCCGATCTCCTATTTGACAATACAGCCCTTGATATATTAGAATATTACAGAACTAGAAGCCTTTTGCAAGGAAGAATGTGAGAAAATCCCAAGTACAAGAACTGAAAGCCTTTCAGCTGGCTATAAGAAGCGCTTGTAAGCTGTGATATCTGGCAGAGGAGGTGTTACTAAGTACTGATTACGTAGGGTGCCCAAACTTTTGCAGAGTGCCATAATAATGTTTTTATTTTGTAATTTTGTTCAATTTATGGCATAAAAAGTAACTATTCATCAATGTTTGCTGAAAATATTGTGTATTTTTCCCCCAGTTCCTAAAGAGACTGTATTAACTGATATTGTTGCTTTTGTAATTGAAAAGATGTTATTTGTCAAGGGGTGCCAAACCTTTGCATAAGACTGTACACAGTGTGTGTATGTGTTTATGTGAGTGTGTGTCTGTGTGTGTGTGTGTATATATATATATGTGTGTGTGTGTATATATTTCTGTATATGCATGTGTATATATATATTTATATATAGTTCACACACATTCAAACTTATTTGAATACACATTCAAAATTATTTTTATTATTATTATTTTCGTTTTTTTTTTTTTTTGTGTTTTAAAATTTTTTATTTTTGCAATGGAAATAAAAATAAAGCAGTCCTCCGTAGAGGAGGGGTGGTGGAGGGAATATATATATATATATACATATATATAAAATAATTGTCACACAACTGGGGTGACATGCCTTTCCTGCTCACCCAATTTTAGTGCACTTTAGTTATGCATAATGACCTTCTAGTCTCGATACACCCATATATATATATGTATATATATATATAGTTTTTTTTGTTTTTTTTTTTGCAATAGACAATAAAAATAACGCAGTTCTCCATGAAGGAGGGATGGTGGATGGAATATATATATACATATATATAAAATAATTGTCACACAACCTGGGTGACATGCCTTGCCTGCTCACCCAGTTTTAGTGCACCTTAGTTATTCATAATGACCATCTAGTCTCGATACACCCATAAATATATATGTATATATATATAGTTTTTTTTGTTTTTTTTTTTGCAATAGACAATAAAAATAACGCAGTTCTCCATAAAGGAGGGATGGTGGATGGAATATATATATACATATATATAAAATAATTGTCACACAACTTGGGTGACATGCCTTGCCTGCTCACCCAATTTTAGTGCACCTTAGTTATCCATACTGACCATCTAGTCTCGACACACCCATATATATATATATATATATATATATATATATGTATATATATAGATATTTTTTCTTTTTCTTGTGTTTTTTTTTCGCAATGGATATTAAAAATAAAGCAGTCCTCCGTAAAGGAGGGGTGGTGGAGGGAATATATATATACATATATATATAAAATAATTGTCACACAACCTGGGTGACATGCCTTGCCTGCTCACCCAATTTTAGTGCAACTTAGTTATCCATAATGACCAACTAGTCTCGATACACCCATATATATATATATATATGTACATATATATAGTTTTTTTATTAGCAATAGAAAAGAAAAATAACGCAGTTCTCCGTAAAGGAGGGATGGTGGATGGAATATATATATATATATATATATATATATATATATATATATATATATATACATTTATATAAAATAATTGTCACACAACCTGGGTGACATGCCTTGCCTGCTCACCCAATTTTAGTGCACTTTAGTTATCCATACTGACCATCTAGTCTCGACACACCCATATATATATATATATATATATATATATATATGTATATATATATAGATATTTTTTCTTTTTCTTGTGTTTTTTTTTCGCAATGGATATTAAAAATAAAGCAGTCCTCCGTAAAGGAGGGATGGTGGATGGAATATATATATAAAATAATTGTCACACAACCGGGGTGACATGCCTTGCCTGCTCACCCAATTTTAGTGCACCTTAGTTATTCATAATGACCATCTAGTCTCGATACACCCATAAATATATATGTATATATATATAGTTTTTTTATTAGCAATAGAAAAGAAAAATAACGCAGTTCTCCGTAAAGGAGGGATGGTGGATGGAATATATATATATATATATACATTTATATAAAATAATTGTCACACAACCTGGGTGACATGCCTTGCCTGCTCACCCAATTTTAGTGCACTTTAGTTATCCATAATGACCATCTAGTCTCGATACACCCATGAATATATATGTATATATATATATATATATATATATATATATATATATATATATATATATATATATATATATATATAGTTTTTCTGTTTTTTTTTTGCAATAGACAATAAAAATAACGCAGTTCTCCGTAAAGGAGGGATGGTGGATGGAATATGTATATGCATATATATAAAATAATTGTCACACAACCTGGGTGACATGCCTTGCCTGCTCACCCAATTTTAGTGCACCTCAGTTATCCATACTGACCATCTAGTCTCGACACACCCATATATATATATATATATATATATATATATATGTATATATATAGATATTTTTTCTTTTTCTTGTGTTTTTTTTTCGCAATGGATATTAAAAATAAAGCAGTCCTCCGTAAAGGAGGGGTGGTGGAGGGAATATATATATACATTTATATAAAATAATTGTCACACAACTGGGGAGACATGCCTTGCCTGCTCACCCAATTTTAGTGCACCTTAGTTATCCATAATGACCAACTAGTCTCGATACACCCATAAATATATATATATATATGTACATATATATAGTTTTTTTATTAGCAATAGAAAAGAAAAATAACGCAGTTCTCCGTAAAGGAGGGATGGTGGATGGAATATATACATACATATATATAAAATAATTGTCACACAACCTGGGTGACATGCCTTGCCTGCTCACCCAATTTTAGTGCAACTTAGTTATCCATAATGACCAACTAGTCTCGATACACCCATAAATATATATGTATATATATAGTTTTTTTTTTTTCGCAATGGACAATAAAAATAACGCAGTTCTCCGTAAAGGAGGGATGGTGGATGGAATATATATATAAAATAATTGTCACACAACCGGGGTGACATGCCTTGCCTGCTCACCCAATTTTAGTGCACCTTAGTTATTCATAATGACCATCTAGTCTCGATACACCCATAAATATATATGTATATATATGTATTGTTTTTTTTTTTTTTTTTTTTTGCAATAGACAATAAAAATAGCGCAGTTCTCCATAAAGGAGGGATGGTGGATGGAATATATATATACATATATATAAAATAATTGTCACACAACCTGGGTGACATGCCTTGCCTGCTCACCCAATTTTAGTGCAACTTAGTTATCCATAATGACCAACTAGTCTCGATACACCCATATATATATATATATATATGTACATATATATAGTTTTTTTATTAGCAATAGAAAAGAAAAATAACACAGTTCTCCGTAAAGGAGGGATGGTGGATGGAATATATATATATATATATATATATATATATATATATATATATATATATATATATATATATATATACATTTATATAAAATAATTGTCACACAACCTGGGTGACATGCCTTGCCTGCTCACCCAATTTTAGTGCACTTTAGTTATCCATACTGACCATCTAGTCTCGACACACCCATATATATATATATATATATATATGTATATATATAGATATTTTTTCTTTTTCTTGTGTTTTTTTTTCGCAATGGATATTAAAAATAAAGCAGTCCTCCGTAAAGGAGGGATGGTGGATGGAATATATATATATAAAATAATTGTCACACAACCGGGGTGACATGCCTTGCCTGCTCACCCAATTTTAGTGCACCTTAGTTATTCATAATGACTATCTAGTCTCGATACACCCATAAATATATATGTATATATATATAGTTTTTTTATTAGCAATAAAAAAGAAAAATAACGCAGTTCTCCGTAAAGGAGGGATGGTGGATGGAATATATATATATATATATATATATATATATATATATATATATACATTTATATAAAATAATTGTCACACAACCTGGGTGACATGCCTTGCCTGCTCACCCAATTTTAGTGCACTTTAGTTATCCAGAATGACCATCTAGTCTCGATACACCCATGAATATATATGTATATATATATATATATATATATATATATATATATATATATATATAGTTTTTCTGTTTTTTTTTTGCAATAGACAATAAAAATAACGCAGTTCTCCATAAAGGAGGGATGGTGGATGGAATATGTATATGCATATATATAAAATAATTGTCACACAACCTGGGTGACATGCCTTGCCTGCTCACCCAATTTTAGTGCACCTTAGTTATCCATACTGACCATCTAGTCTCGATACACCCATATATATATATATATATATATATATATATATATATATGTACATATATATAGTTTTTTTATTAGCAATAGAAAAGAAAAATAACGCAGTTCTCCGTAAAGGAGGGATGGTGGATGGAATATATATATATATATATACATTTATATAAAATAATTGTCACACAACCTGGGTGACATGCCTTGCCTGCTCACCCAGTTTTAGTGCACCTTAGTTATCCATAATGACCATCTAGTCTCGATACACCCATAAATATATATGTATATATATATATATATATATATATAGTTTTTTTATTTTTTTCGTAATGGACAATAAAAATAACGCAGTTCTCTGTAAAGGAGGGATGGTGGATGGAATATATATATACATATATACATTTATATAAAATAATTGTCACACAACCTGGGTGACATGCCTTGCCTGCTCACCCAGTTTTAGTGCACCTTAGTTATCCATACTGACCATCTAGTCTCGATACACCCATAAATATATATACTGAACAAAAATATAAACGCAACACTCTTGTTTCTGCTCCCATTTTTCATGAGATGGACTTAAAGACCTACAATTCATTCCAGATACACAATATTACCATTTCTCTCAAACATTTCTCACAAATCAGTCTAAATGTGTGATAGTGAGCACTTCTGCTTTGCTGAGATAATCCATCCCACCTCACAGGTGTGCCACATCAAGATGCTGATCTGACATCATGGGTAGTGCACAGGTGTACCTTATACTGCCCACAATAAATGGCCACCCTGGAATGTGCAGTTTTTTGCTTTATTGGGGGTCTGGGGACTCAGAACCGGTCAGTATCTGGTGTGACCACCATTTGCCTCATACAATGCAACACATCTTCTTCGCATAGAGTTTATCAGATTGTCAATTGTGGCCTGTGGAATGTTGGTCCACTCCTCTTCAATGGCTGTGCGAAGTTGTTGGATATTAGTGGGAACTGGTACACGCTGTCGTATACGCCGGTCAAGCACATCCCAAACATGCTCAACGGGTGACATGTCCGGTGAGTATGCTGGCCATGCAAGAACTGGGACATTTTCAGCTTCCAAGAACTGTGTACAGATCCTTGCAACATGGGGCCGTGCATCATCTGTCTGAGTGGCTGGTCTCAGACGATCTTGGAGGTGAACCTGCTGGATGTGGAGGTCCTGGGCTGGTGTGGTTACACGTGGTCTGCGGTTGTGAGGCCGGTTGGATGTACTGCCATATTCTCTGAAACGCCTTTGGAGACGGCTTATGGTTGAGAAATGAACATTCAATGCACGAGCAACAGATCTGGTTGACATTCCTGCTGTCAGCATGCCAATTGCACGCTCCCTCAATGCTTGTGGCATCTGTGGCATTTTGCTGTGAGACAAAACTGCACATTCCAGGGTGGCCTTTTATTGTGGGCAGTATAAGGTACACCTGTGCACTACCCATGATGTCAGATCAGCATCTTGATGTGGCACACCTGTGAGGTGGGATGGATTATCTCAGCAAAGCAGAAGTGCTCACTATCACACATTTAGACTGATTTGTGAGAAATGTTTGAGAGAAATGGTAATATTGTGTATCTGGAATGAATTGTAGATCTTTAAGTCCATCTCATGAAAAATGGGAGCAAAAACAAAAGTGTTGCGTTTATATTTTTGTTCAGTGTATGTATATGTATACATATAGTTTTTTTTGTGTTTGTGAAAACGGGTCTTTAATCGGGGAAACGGAGCGGGTAGAGCAGGACGGAACGCAGGCATTGACAAACTACAATGACGGACAGGGCAAACAGGTAAGACCAGGACTTAAAATAGGTCATGACTAATCAAAGTAATCGGGCAAAGCAGGAGACGATCAGGGAAGCACACGTGGGTAATCAGGGGGCGTGGCACACACGAGGAGCGGACAAGCCGGGCATATATGTATATCTATATAAAACCTCATTAATGAGGGACAGGGAACAGAACGGACAGACAGAACTGGCACAGGGGAAGGAGCCAGGACAAGACTTGACATAAGACAGGAAAGGCAGAGAAACAGATCAGAAAGGGGGACACGGAGGGAACAGGCAGGACAAAAGGACCGGGAGTGAACGAAGGGAACATCGGGGAAAGAGGAGCAGAAGCCAGAGGGACGAGGGACAAAGAGAGGAGGGACAGAGACAGGAGGAACAAAGCGAGGGGGAGCAGAGGCAGGAGGGACAAAGACGGGAGGCCAGGGAGAGAAGGAGGGGGAACCAAGAGGAGCCCGAGGGAGACCCAGCGGGCGACGGGAGGCAGCCGGAAGGGCTGCAGGCGGCCGGGAGGCCGGAGCCGGAGGGGCCGAGGAGACGGGGTGAGGGACAGACGCAGGGACGAAGGAGGGAGTCGGAGGGGAGACCAGGGAAGGGGACGAAGGAGCTGGAAGGGACCCTGGCGAGGGCAAGGAGAGAGGGGGAGCCGCAGCAGACGGCGACGTCCTCCGACACGCCAGAGCGGGAGGACCAGCAGGCGAATGAGGAGCCGCCGTCGGGGGGCCCGCAGGCAACCGATAAGACGCCGGAGGAGGGACCGAGGCAGGGCGACGAGGCCGCGGAGGGGGACCCGCAGACGACAGCCGACCCGGAGGGCCAGGACCCGCAGGTGCCGACCAAGCCCTAGCGCCGGCGAGGGAGGGCGAGCCAGGGGGCTGGGCGGGTGGGACCCCAGCTGTGCGTCTGTGTCCTCTCCCCTTATGGGACACAGACATAAGGACCTGCGGCCGGGGTCGGGCTCGTCGGGGTGAGGGTACCAGAGTCACAGGGGGAGAAGGGACTGGAGTGGGGCCAGGGACTGGAGCTGCAGGCTGCAGAGGGGGCGCCTGCCCGGGAGCTGCAGGCAGGGAAAGCGCCTCGGACGTGGGCGCGGTAGCTGCAGGCAGCGGAGACGGCTGCTCGGGCTCTGGGGCCGCAGGGGGCACTTATTTTATTATATAAAATAAGTGTCACACAACCGGGGTGACATGCCTTGCCTGCTTGTGGGATGAGGAAGACTCAGGGACTGGAAATGGGATTAAAACTGAAGATGTGCTCATTCCTTTGTGTATTTACAAATTTTCCTTCCGTCAGACATGAGGAGTTTGCTGCTATATTTGGCACTAATAGAGATTCTGATGCTGCTATTTTTATTGTCTATTAGTTTGTTATTATTTACAAGTTCTGTTGTGTTTTTGCATTTTTCTCTTCTGGTTAATTAACTGCTGTCTGTTTGCTGTGAAGTATGAGTGTGGTGAGTAAGACTCAGGGACTGGAAGTGGGATTACAACTAAAGATAACATGCTTATTCCTTTTTGTATTGTTTACAAATTTCCTTCCGTCAAACATGAGGAGTTTGCTGCTATATTGTGCACTAACAGAGATTCTGATGCTGCTATTTTTATTGTTTATAAATGTGTTATTGTTTCCAAGTTGAGTATTCAATAAATGCTAAATTGAGAAATTTTGTGTATCGTTTGTTATTATTAGTGTGATATTTTACCATGCAAATAGAGGGGAAAACGTCCAATTATCGGCCAAAAAAAATCAGCAGCATATATCGGCCATCGCCTGACCCTTGACTTGAAAAACCCATATCGGTCGACCTCTAGTAACAGTACATTCTGTCCAATTCATCCATCGAGTTAAGTCACACACCCACTTGAGGGGGCACTCCGGCAGACGTGAGGATGGGGATGTTCTTTCCGCTATAACATCCACTGCAGAAGTACATCTCGCTCCTGTTCACAGGGCTTACTTCAATGATGAAGCAGGGCTGGTTGTCTGGACAAGAAGTTGTCCTGCTGCTGGGTCTCGGTGCCGTTTTTCCACCTAAGCTTGAAGGTGGAAATGTGTTCCAACTTGGTCCCTGGGACTGCAGCATAGCCAAACATCGCGAGCAGCGTCGGCCACACCCACCACCAGAACCATCACACCGTCCTATACACATAAAGAAGAACTAAAACATAGAGTGTTGTGACAATCTATGCGTTAATGTTTGGCAGCATAGGTGATTCATTAAAATTATACCGAAGAATGGAAAATGTGATATTTAGAATATTTTTTGCCATTTAGTAGCTAATTTAAGCACTTACCCAATGCCTCAATTTGTTTTAGGTCAGTAATGTCTGAGCCAAAAGAATGAATGTATGAATTTAATACAATTCACCCACTCCCACCCACACACAAATCTGAAATTCAATTTAAGACACTTCTTAAACATTAGTGCATTAACAAAAAAGGAAAATCTTAAGAGATTCAGTAGGATTTTCTATGTTAGACTTAAGCTAATAGTTCAATAGTTTTTACATATTTCAATATACCAATTTGACTTTAATGTTGAAACAGATGCTAAAACATGGAATAATTTCATAACTAGAGAAACATGTTATTCACAAACACTAGCAAAGGTAGCTTATAGTTAAGCTTACTTAAGTCAGCAAGTCAGGCTACAGTGTGTAAGAATAGTCGTAAACGATAATTTGTCTCAGTCTTACATGACAGAATAAGTAAACAGAAAATATAAAATGGCTGAAACAGCGTCATTAACGCCAGCTACAGTAGAGGCGCAGAAAAGGTGTCATGACTGAAGTATTCCCAAACTCTGGAAGACCGTATGCGAGCCTTTTTTGCCGCGTGTTTCTCCAGAGGCTCCGGAGCTCCGCTGGTTGACACAGCCATGTTGGTTCATGTGCAGGGGGACGAGCGGCAAATTTCTTTTTTGCAGGGTGGTAGGTGATGTCTCATTAATATTTATTAATTTACTTACAAAATGGTGCGGCACTGCATCCAAGCCTGCGGCACTCAGAGTCACAAATACAGTGGAAACCATTTGTAGTAATTACGTCTGTCTGGCTGATTTCCAACTAATTGATATTTGTATATTTATTACATGAATATAAGGTAATATAAGGTAATAGAAGAGGTATTTAATGGTTTTCCATCTGAGGAATTTGCAAAAAACTGCAGTGCATGATGGGTCGGACCTAAAGGCTGCCTTAACGTCCTCATCTGTATGACGACATACATCAAGACTAGGAAGGTGCATAATGTTCATGTCTGGTTGCGTTTGTTGGTCCAGAAAGTAATTCAATTTCGCCATGTAGGTTACGTTCTTAAAAACTGCTTGGATATAGCCCGATTATATGCTGTGGGCCTTTTAATTTCTTTGTTTACCAGGTAGGCTACCTTCTTTAAACTGCGTTTTGTTAGACTACATATTTAGGGAGGTCTTTATAAATTTATAGTAGTCTTCATAAATATGTACATAGTTTAGCCTAACCCAGCCACTTAAGGGAGAAAGCCAGCTCAACTAGGTGTCGGTCCCAAGCCCGGATTAATGGGGAGGGTTGGCGTCAAGAAATAAAGAGACTGTATCTTCACTGCATGACTGATGTCAAAATGTGTGAAATATGTGGTTGTATTAATAAATGCATTAAAGTAGGTTAATGATTCTGTGCTGTCTAAATTGTATAGAAAATTTCTACGTATAGCCAAACAAATCTCCTCCTGTTTGAAAAGGCATAGAAAAAGCAATTTAGCCACTAAAACTTTACAGTTTTTGTGAGGGACAGTCGAATTCTCTCGTTTCTCTCGTCAAGTTTTTTTGTGATCCTGCACCTACACTTTGCCGGCCCCAGGAGGATGGGCTCCCCCTTTGAGTTTGGTCCCTCCCAAGGTTTCTTCCTTCTTGGGAGTTTTTCCATGCTATCGGCGCCTATGGCTTACTCACTGGGGGCTTTGGGTGGGCATGATATAAAGCAAAGCATTTTCCCTCCCAGTTTCCTCCTCTGGTCCACATTGCAGGACCATCAGCCATCAGAAACAGCCAGACGGTCTCCTTCAGCTTCTTTAGTGTCCTTGGAAGCCAAGGCAGTTTTAGGTCTGAGAAGAGGTTTATCAGAAGGACACATATTACGTCGTTTGTCCTGAAATGTAACATGGGGAGGAAAAGTTAAGCGGTTTAGTCAGATTGGAGTCGTTTATTCAGCAGTGGCAGCGCCAGTGACTTAATGCTACAGGTGCTATAGGGGAGTGAGATTATTTAGACCGGGTGCTTTAGCTTTTCAGCTTATGTAGATGGTGTATAGAAGCACACAGCACGATAAGCTACAGCATGGATAAAATAGGATAAAATATGAAATTCTAACGTCTAGCTCACAGAGCCTCTATGTGTACTTTGAAGAAAAAATACACTACAAGTATGCTGTAAAAACCGCAAAAATGTCTTACACAATATACAGATTGTACAGATAGTTAAAGAAAAAATGAAACCAATATTTTGGGGGTGCTGTGGGGGTACTATGGTCATTGGAGGAGGAGCTAGAGCCCCCCCCCCCAAGCTTTTCCTTGGTGCTGCCACTGTTGTTCAGATTAAAAGTAACATTGTCATTAATAAACAGTACTCTGATCAAATTTTTGCATGTACAAACACAATCAAAGTTTAACCACATGTTTAGACACAATTCACACACCTGTTACATTTCCATAATGCTAAGACTCTCTACACTTACTTCATCCACTTTCTTGTTTGGTACACAGTCATTTGATGGATGTGTAAGATCATTACCAGACCGTCTGCTGCAAACTCTACAGTTAATGAATGGCTGCAAAAACACACAGACACACAAAAACAGTATTTAAAGAGTGGTGGGCAATAAATACAGTGAGAGAAGGTGTAGTAAAGATATATCTAATGATTTAAGGCAGAGCTGCTGGAGTGCAGGGTTTAATGACACAGAACAATTTTAGAGGAAAGAGCTTCCAAAGCAGGGTCACCATAAGGCTATATTATACAAAGCAAGTTCATCTAAAAGTATGAACAACAAATCCCGTTTAACTGAACACTGCTCTGTATTAAAATACTGTCCTCCGATCAAGCTAAGTGGTCCTGTAGTTCACTATTTAAAGAGGTAAATTTAAAGGGTAATTCACACTGCACATCTACCCTGCTCTGACCAGGTTTAATTACTGGCTTTCTAATTAAAACAAGAGTTAAGTCCTGCCCTTTCACCACAAAACACCACACTGCCATTTAAGGCTGATTTCAACAATGAGTTTTAGTTAACCTGGCTCGATTGAGTTAACTCTGGGTATGTAAAACCCGCTTTGTAGTACAGCCCACAGGTCTTTAAATAAGGCCAGCTAGGGTTCATAGCTCGAAGCATAATCTACAGGTCACCCCTCAGATGATTAGCATTTGCTTCTGCCTGGTAATCCAGCCTTTAAGCCTGTAAACCTACTAAAATTTGAGAATAAGGTGAAGGAACTGGCTCTTTGAGGCCACCTATGTATTTGTTACTTTATTGTTGGCTAACTTTCCCCCGCAGGGCATCAAAAAAGTTAACATGAACCTAAATTAATTTGCTAACTGATATGTCCAATGCTCACAGTCACAGTGACTCTTTACTTACCCTCTTGTCCATGAAAATACAGTCAGCCCGATGGTCTGTTGCAGTTGACTTTGGACATTTTGTTGCTCTCAAGAGAATCTCAATGTCAATGTATTCACTGCTGATCTAAATCACATAAACACGTTATATACAAAATTGCCTACAACTGTTTTAAAGGCAATATAACAAACAATAATCACCCAAAAAATGGCAAACTGTCACAGACTTGACTGCAGCAGATTCAGAGAGAAACTGTGAGAAGGTAAAATTGACCAGGGCTGAGATATACAACCATCACTTTCATTGTGAAGAGACATTAAGCATCATATGCATTGAAATTAAAACATCAAAATCAATGTGATACTCATTAGTTCAGCTTGCAGATGATGAAAGTTTCACACTTTTGTAAACACTTTCTCAGCAGTTACCTTCGGACGGCCCTGGATGTTATAGAAATTCATGTGCTGACGGGTTCCTTGATGAGCATTTTCGACTGCGAGTTTAATGGCCGTCTTGTGAGTGCAGGGAGACTGTGGTAATCTTGCTGGGCCTCTGTGGAGATAAGCAGAGCTCCATAAGCCAAAACCAGAAGCAGCAGGCGGGTCATCTTCCTCTCAGCTTTGAAGGGAGAAGCAGGACTGAGGACACTGATCTGTGGTCCCCTTATCCAGCACGTCCAGGGGCGTGTCCTTCACTCGAAACAAACAGACCTTTGAACAACATTGGAAAACTCTTCAGGATGAATTGAGGCAGGTGGTCAAGTGGGTTTATTGTTATTTCAGCAATATACACAGTACACAGTGAAAGGAAACATTGTTCCTCCTGGACCACGGTGCAACACAAAGAAGAAAAACAGAAACAACACAAGATGACACAAGTGCGGGCAAGATAGAACTATACAGAGTGAAAGGAGCACAAACAGAGGGAGAAAGTGCAAGATAAACACAAGAGCAACAATACAATACTACAGGACAAGACAGCGCAGTCAAGAACACAGAGTGCAGCCAGAGCTAACCTGAATAGGGGCATCAAGGTTGCCAGGCAGGCAGAGAAACAGAAAATAGAGGTCTACTTCACATACAACAACCCACAGTGGGTGTGGCAGGGAATACAACACATTACAAACTTCAAAGGCAACAACACCGTCACTGTTAACAGCAACGCCCTTTTAGCAAAGGAGCTAAACAGCTTCTTTGCTCGTCTGGAGGAACACAGAGCAGACATAGCCACACTGCCCCCTCCCCCAATCTCCAGCACTCACAGACTCCCTCTGCAGGAACACCACGCGAGAAGGCACATTGCATCTCTAGGTGTGTGGAGTTTAAGACAAGGCAAGTGATGCTACGATAATATAATTCCTTGGTAAGACCCCACCTAGAATATTGCGTGCGGGTTTGGTTACCATACCTTAAGAAGGACATTGCTGCCTTGGAAAAGGTGCAACGTAGGGCAACGAGAATGATTCCTGGTCTTAGAGGAATGTCTAATGAGGAGAGGTTAGCTGAGCTGAATCTGTTTAGCCTCGAGCAAAGGAGACTAAGGGGGGACATAATCCAGGTGTTTAAGATTCTAACAGGTCTGGATGCTGTTCAGCCAAATGGCTATTTCAATGTTAGTTTAAATACCAGAACTCGTGGCCATAAGTGGAAATTAGCTGGAGAACATTTTAAAACGAATTTGATGAAGCATTTCTGTACACAGCGTGTAGTTAGAGTATGGAATAGTCTTCCTGTTATTGTAACACAAGCTAAAACCCTGGGTTCTTTTAAATCAGAGCTAGATAAGATTTTTGAGCTATTAGCTAAGTTCTCCTCAAAGGAGCTTGATGGGCCGAATGGCCTCCTCTCATTTGTAAATCTCTTTGGTTCTTATGAGTCAGCTTACAGAGATGAGGTCCAGAAACTGATAGGTTGGAGTTCAGCAAACAATTTGGCACTAAACAGCACAAAGACAAAGGAATCACTGACTTCAGGAAGGATGGAGGCGACACTGGCCTGCCTAGATGGATGGATGGATGTTTTTATTGACATTGTAAGTACAATGAGATTTAGTTTGGAACGCGCCAGCAGCTACACAGTATATTTACAATTATATAGATTGTGAGGCATAAAATAAGGTGTGAGTAATATAACATAACGACATAATATAAGTAATCATTAATTAATCATTACAGATGGTATGAGGTGTGAACCGCTAGGCTGCTATGGCATGTTTGGTATCAAACCGATGGAAAATCACTCCAGTTTCCAAATCTGGTCAGTGGTTACCACGAAAGTGAATATATCAAAAGTTACACCAGCCTAACGAAAATCATCAATACAAGGGAAATCACTCTGGTCATAAATCTCAAAAGGACTGATACAGACCCCCTTCCGAAAGCCCGCCAAATGGATGGTCAGCCATTGGTCCAGGAGTCGAATTCCTGGTCACTCCTATTCACGAACTTTACACTATAAAACCTGGCACCTCAGAACAAAGCCAGGAGAGGAGAAACAGAAGGGAGGAGAAAACAAAAGACCATCAGCACGAAGAGAGGCAGAGAACATCAGCCCAAGAGAAGAGAAGCCCACAAGAAGCCCTCCTGAAGCCTATCAGTGAAGACCCAGCTGGACAGAGAACTGCAACCAAGCCCAAGCTTCACCAGGAGAGGGAATCAGAGGGGCTCCACTCCAACAACCGCTGCAAACACCGCGCCTCCCTGAGTGCCATCACCCATCAGCTCATCAGCCTCCGCAACCAACTGCCAAGACCCCCCCCCCCCCACTCTGCAACCAAGTAAACAAACTTCCTTTCATTTATAACAACCTAAACTCCTATTCACCTGCTATATTACTTTAGGACAGTATTTCCACAAATTGCTTGCTTTGCAGAACAGTATTTTCCCTTTTAAGGTTACTCATTTTAAATCTGGTCATTGCATTTTCATGATTACATTGTTTGTGTCCACTCCGTTATTTCGTGTTTATTGTTTGTTAGGTGTAATGTCTGTCTTATGTTAGTTATAGGAATAAATGCATGTCTTTTACACAACTTCAGCCTCCGTTCATTGAGTGCTCACAAGAATCCCTGCCTGTGCGATCTACGCTCTGAAACCTCAAATTCGCCTGAAATATCGCGAGACTCTCTCTCATTGGCCGTGAGGGGAGCTTCGCTACCGATCGTTTACATTACCTGGTGACGCAGCTCGTTGGACAAGCCTTCTATTCTAACCCAGGTTATTACGTGATACTGGTTATTAATGAGTTCCATTTAAGTCACACATTAACAGACTCACGGTGTTTCGCAATTGAGTTTGAGCCGACCATTCAGCATAAAAATTGGTTAATAATCACAAGGCACAAGGTTTAAACTTATTCTGAGCACACAATTTAAACTTTTTATGACCGAACGTGCAGTGAAGAAGCGCTACTGTCAACTGGTTGCAAAAGTCGCACTCATGGCAATCTGAAGGCATTTAAGCGGGATCATATGGGCTTATTATAGTTATTTTTATTTCTATTATTAGTAGTTATATTATTTTGTTTTATTTTCGGTGATTTCATTGTAGTTCTTTCGTATTAAACTGCAGTAAACTTTAACCCTATGTCTGACGAGATTCTCAGATGTAGCGCTTTGTTTCCAGGTTCAATTCGGACGAGTGTCTCCGTTTCTATATATCCTGGGAGAGATCTCTCTATTAGCGAACGGGAATACTTGTTATGAGGTTCTAACCTAAATTATGTTGCGCTTGGACATAAGACCGATAGCTTAGTTACCTATCAGGATCATACTCGTATGTGTGTGCCTGCTTTAGACAAAGCAAGTTTAACACAACTTTGCGCTGTGAGCCAAGTGTGTGTCATTTAGAAATTGGGAGTCTCCTGTGCTTGAGACCCGCCGTGGTTAAGCACCATTTGCGACGAGATATAGTGCACTCACAATTTAAATCTGTCGCCGTAACGCGTGCGCCGTCTCGCTTCAGTAATTGTTTTAAGGGGTGATGACGAAGATGACGAATTTACTTTCCTGAAGAGGAGCAGGATGGGTCACGCGTTCTGTAAGATTTGTCTCCCACGGGGAAGGAACGATGTCAGTCGGCATGAAAAATCCAAGTCATTAGTGAATGACAGAGCCGCATGAGTGAACATGAAAAATTAATAGAAAATAAATGACAAATGGTTATTTTATATTTTATATATTTTATATATTTATATTTATATTATATTTTATATAATTTATATTATTTTATATTTCCTGTCTTAAAATGTAAGGGATACACATGGTCATTTCCGTTGTTTCCTGTTTCCTGCGAGAGTGATACTGACTGCTAGCGCGCGAACTTTGAAACCATAGATATCACCTAAATAATAATTCGAGTTAAGTCATTGGGAAAAAGCTTCGCAAGATTAATAATCCTCCAAAATAAATAAATAAAATTTCCCAGACCCCGACGGATTAATCACCTACGCAAGTACCGACCCACGATCTTCGTTCAATTAAGAAGGTGCTTCCAGCCTTACAGCCTCAGTTTACGTAAGTACAACGCCATGTCTACTGTTCCGTGTTCTGAGTGTAATATGTTTAGCTATTCTTCTCCAGTCATTAGCGGTATTTATACATGTGAGAAGTGTCAGTTAGTCGCTAGACTGACGGAGAAGATTGTAGTGTTAGAGGGACGTATCCGGACGTTACATAACATTCAGGAGAATGAGAGTTTTATTGACTCAGTATTAGCGGCTCCGGATATGTCCGCGATAGCCAGTAAGTCTCCCCCTGCTCCGGCAGCAGAGCCTTCGCAGCAAGGCGAGTGGGTGACGACCCGGCGGCATAGTCGCAAATCCAAACCAAACTTACACCGGCACCATTCGCCTATCCGCGTTTCCAACAGGTTCTCCCCACTCAGTGAAACTCCCACTGAGACGCCTGTTGAAAGTGCTCTAATAATTGGTGATTCTATTCTAAGAAACGTGAGAGTAGCGACTCCAGCGACCATTGTAAATTGTCTCCCGGGTGCCAGAGCGACCGACATCTCGGCAAATTTAAAAGTGCTGGCTAAAAGTAAACGTAAATACTCTCAGATAGTTATCCACGTCGGCACTAATGATGTCCGATTGAGGCAATCGGAGATCACAAAGGCAAATTTTAAAGAGGTGTGCAACATTGCGAAGAAGATGTGTGTGTCAGTAACGTGCTCTGTCCAGACTAAAAACTCAAGTCCAGACTAAAAACACACCTGTTTAGTTTAGCGTATAGGGACACTAGTTCTAGCCCTAGCTAACTCTTCACTCCCAGGCAGACCTGTAGTGTGAGGTGTAGAGCTGGGTGGGGATCGGTGCCATTGGCTTTGGATGAACTGGATTGTCAGTGCTGTCACTCTAGCTTTGCAATCTCTTGTGGAACTGGAGTGCTGACATTTCAGGGACTCCCCATGCCGGCATTCCCACTTGCCTCTCCCTCCTACTGATGCTGCCATAGCCATATCTGCCGGAGCTTGCAGATTGCACTTCATATTGTACTCACCTAGCTTTTAGCACTGCCAATAGCCTCCTCTACTATGCCTAATTGTACATTTTATTTCCCCTACTCCTCCTGGGGGTGATGCCTGGAGACCTCAATCTATCAAGATATCCAGCACACCCGACCACCACCAGTGACGTCCCTGCATCCAGCTCGCCGTTCTGATCTTCCATGTATGACCCGCTGCCTTACCTCTGGTTGCCTGGCAATTGGAAGAAGACTCGGCTTCGGCATTGGCTTATCTTCCTTGCTCTCCTCTCTCTATTTGACTATCCCTGCCGGCCCCTGGAGGATGGGCTTCCCCTTTGAGTCTGGTCCCTCTCAAGGTTTCTTCCTTCTAGGGAGTTTTTCCTTGCCACTGTCGCCTATGGCTTACTCACTGGGGGCTTTGGGTGAGGATACTGTAAAGCGCTTTGAGACAATGTAATGTTGTGATAATGCGCTATATAAAAATAAATTTGTTTGTTTGTTGTTGTTGATACTGGAGCCTGGTTGCGGTGGTGGGATGGCTCACGGCGGGTGCCGGAAAATTTCCTTTATTTTCAAATCCAAACCTTGACAGGTATGCTGCTGTTCCAAATCATGGGTGCATGTTACAAGTGCGGAACATATTTTAACTTAGTACTAACTTAGCATCATATTTGATCTGATTCGACTGAATATCCCAGGTTTCCATCTCTCATGCATCTGGTGTGACGTGTTTTCAGACTCTCAGGCTGGCGCAAAGAAATCTTACGGGAATTGAACGTCTCACTCCGGCCAGCTGACCAAAGTTGGTAACCTTGGTATTGTGTGTAGGAGATTCGGTATAACTATAATTTCGTTCTCCATTTACATGCCCGTAGTGTCTTTAAGTGTTATGTAGTTTTGCCTGAAACGCAAAAATAAAACAAAGCAATTAAAGCCGTAAGTGGCTCAAATTGTGCTGTAGCGATTGAAGAACTTTTGTCGGAAGTTGGATTCGAACCCACGCCTTACTTGGGAGAACAGAATACCAGAATAGAGTAGGTTAAGTCCAGCCTTGGCTTCCAAGCTGACGTTTTTCTACATATGTGCTTGTGTATCATGGACAGTAAGAGGGGGCAGGCAAGGAGAGAATTTCTCTCTTTGGGGATCAATAGAGTGTTGTTATTATAACGTCTAAAAAGTATGATGGTCTGTCGATAAATCAATAACAATATCAATGAAGTCAATGTTTATCTAAAGGAATCAGAATTCAGGAAAAGCCAGGGGCCGGACCGAGTGTAGGGGGCGTGGCCAGAGACAGCCTGCTGACTGTTCCAAATCATGGGTGCATGTTACAAGTCCGGAACATATTTTAACTTAGTACTAACTTAGCATCATATTTGATCTGATTCGACTGAATATCCCAGGTTTCCATCTCTCATGCATCTGGTGTGACGTGTTTTCAGACTCTCAGGCTGGCGCAAAGAAATCTTACGGGAATTGAACGTCTCACTCCGGTCAGCTGACCAAAGTTGGTAACCTTGGTATTGTGTGTAGGAGATTCGGTATAACTATAATTTCGTTCTCCATTTACATGCCCGTAGTGTCTTTAACCGGCTGCACAAACTGGATCCGCCTCCATTACGACACAACTTTGCCCTTATTGGCTTAAGAATTTAGTCACATACATGACGTATATCTGCTATTTCTCCCGAGAAGCAGGTAAAGCAGTGGTAACTGCTTTGTAGTTAATTTACCTGGTAAAATTAAGTTTAAATAAATGATATAAATACTGTAATAGTACTCGTGAGCTTTGTTTATTTGTTATTAGTTATTGTAATGTTGCGCTGCTTTATTTGTTTAATCGTCTAGTCTGTGGAGACATTCAAGTTAATCAAATAAGAATTGCACTGTACACTGTACATGACCATAAAAACTTTGTATCCTTGAAATAAATGTTTTTGATCTTTTCCTTGGCAGTTATCTTTTTACACAGGGCCTCTATGTACACGATAGTTTTTTTTTTCACGACTAACAGTATGGATCAGGAGTTGGTTATTGTAAAAGAAGTAATGTGCATGCAGGTGATATTTGTATAGATTTATCCACACCCTTGTAGCAGTGCTGCCATTGCAGTCAGATCTCGCAAACTAGGAGTATTAGTTGTCTTTATTTCTCTTTATTTCTTGACGCCAACCCTCTCCATTAATCCGGGCTTGGGACTGGCACCTACCTGAGCTGGCTTGCTCCCTTAAGTGGCTGGGTTAGGCTAAACTATATATATATATTTACCAAGACTACAATAAAACATCTCGAAATGTGTAGTCTAGCAAAACGCAGTTTAAAGAAGGTAGCCTACCTGGCGAAATTGCAAACAAATTAAGGGCGTTAGGCAGCCTTTAGATCCTACCCATCATGCACTGCAGTTTTTTGCTAATTCCTCAAATGGAAAACTGTCCATCCATCCATCCATCCATTTTCCAAACCGCTTATCCTACTGGATCGCGGGGGGTCTGGAGCCTATCCCGGAAGCAATGGGCACGAGACAGGGAACAACTCAGGATGGCGGGCCAGCCCATCGCAGGGCACACTCACACACTATTCACTCACGCATACACTCCTATGGGCAATTTAGCAACTCCAATTAGCCTCAGCATGTTTTTGGACTGTGGGGGAAACCAGAGTACCCGGAGGAAACCCCACGATGACATGGGTAGAACATGCAAACTCCACACACATGTGACCCAGGTGGAGACTCGAACCCGGGCCCTAGAGGTGTGAGGCAACAGTGCTAACCACTGCACCACCATGCTGCCCCCTAAATGGAAAACCATTAAATACAAAAGGAAAACAAAAGTGCTGTAAGACTGTATACTTATGTGTATGTTAGTAAAGGCTGTAGCTGACACAACGGACCCCACTAATTAGAAAGGGGTAATTGTACACATGTGGCATCCAGTATGTTCTTCTATAACAGTTTTTAAAAAAAAAAAAAAACTCACATTACACAAATTGGCACTATCAAAACGAGGATTATGGGGAAAATGGGGACTGTGATGGAGATTACATACACGTAGGCATGGTATTTAGTTTTTTTTAATCTGGTCACCTTCCAGAGTAATTGTAAACTAAAACCATCTTCACCCTATTTGATTCTTTATAAATGGACAATCAGTCGTGCAGTAAATGGGGGTATAGAGAGACACAGAGCTTGTCTAACAAGAAACCCTGGGAAGCTAACATTAATAGGGTGGGTATGGATAGCAAAACCATTGATACAGATTACAGATTTATATCTCACCTGAACCCTGGCGGGCTCCGTGCCAATAGGGGTTGGGATTAGGGTTAGTTAACTTAAGTAGTAATATTGATGTGTATATTCTCCTATTCTCCAGTCAGTGAATCGTGAAACGTAATGTTAATATGTTTCTATACCTATATGTTCTGCTTAAAAACCCATAAAGGCAAGCACAGTGTTTAGACATTCTGTTACTTAGACTAGTAAACACTAAGATCCTTCAGCTTTCAATTAACCTGACACAACAGTCTAAACAACAAATGTGTGCCATGTCATTTGTCATCTTTACATCTTGTATCCTTTATATGGTAATTGGATTTTCAAGGTGGAATTGCAGGTCGATCATTTTAAGGATCTAGATGTAAACCTCCCTGGTGTTGCTTTAATATTTTTTTTGCACAATTTGCTTCACACACTTCCTCCAGCAGAGAAGCTTACAATACTACACCCCACCAAATGACTGGATGATGCCTTTTTATTTAAGGTCTGGCTGTGAGCCTCGATTACCGATACACTATCTTCAGGCTCCTGCCGGGATCAGTCAGTATGGTGGACCTTTGGAGGAATGGGTACAAAACCATCAGGAAAGTTTGCAGGTGCTTCAAGAGTATGTGAAGGCTTAGTTGGAGGAACAAGCCACACCACGAAATCGGAAACACAATGAGTTGGTTAATGATTAGGGGTTTGATGAAGGTCAGCTGGTGTGTTTGCGGAACCATGTTCGAGGTAAAATACAGGATCATTGGGATGCCTGTTTGTATATGGTAGTTCGGTGTCCCCAAGATCAGGGTGCAGTTTACTCTGCAACTCCAATGGAGGGGGACGGGGTTGTCCGTCAAGTTCACCGAACAGAGTTGCGTCCAGTACCACAGGGGGTTGTTATGTCAGGGGAAGATGTTCTGGTAATGTCTCCTGAGTCTGGGTTGCCCACAGGGGCAACAGAAATGGAATCGGATGAGGACTCTGTGATTTTACGGGGACAGGGCTGGTGGGAGGGGTCGCAATAGAGCATCCACAAGTAGGCCTCGTATAATGGAGGAGGTTATGTCCCCCCCGAGGTGTAGAGACCAGTTAAACGTTCGGTGAGGTCCACCACTGGTCATCATACCAACCCTTATAAGTTACCACGGTCAGTGAATGATCGTTCGGTTGGGGAGGAAGACCAGTGGTTTGGGGATAGAATTCTTAGCTGTGATCGTTGGGTCATCAATTTCATTTTGGGGGATGGATTGTAGCCAGGCAATTATAGGCAGGTATAGGAACTGCAGTTCGGACTGGAGGCATAGCCGGGGCGAGATGGCTGTGCATGTTCCGATGGTAGGGCATATTGGCAAAGGAGCAGGCACGGGAAAGACAGGCAGGGTCCTGATAGATTTGGTGGAGCATCGGCGGGCATATTGAATTTGCAGTGTAGCAGCCTTTCTGTTTGCTTGTTTCAGGGGTGAACAATCTTATCCGCAAAGGGCCGGTGTGTATGCAGGTTTTCGCTGCAACTCCCTAATTAGATTTCTAATTAGAGGACTGATTAGCTGAAGAGTCCTCATACCTGGTTTTGAAGAGCTGACCTAAAGGTTACCCCAAAAACCTGTTTTTTTTTTGTTTGAATGGGGCAGTGAGTCATGGGGTAAACTACTGTTCTTTAGGGGTTTTCAAGGTGGAATTACGGGTCGATAATTTTAAGGATCAGGTTGTAAACCTCCCTGGTGTTGCTTTAATATGTTTTATCTGAGGTTGTATCGTGTATTATCAAGCCAGCCGGCTTAGTGGCCTCGGGAGCGGGGTTTAGTGGGAGCAGCTGGCTAGTTTTATTTTCTTTTTTGTTTGTGTCTTTTTCTTTGTTGTATGTATATTTTGGGTTCATTATTAGGCAGGCTGGGCCTTTTGGCACCTGTAGTCTGGGTGCTGGATTGCCCATAGGGGTCTTTTTTATTGCTGTGATTTGCTGTGTCATTCACTAGTGTGATTTGTGCTGGATGTGTTTTTAAGGTTGTGCTGTGGCGTGTACCTGAGCAAACTTTGGGCAACCTGTTCTCTTGTTGGCTTTATTGACAAAGGGTGGATTAGTCTAATTACGGCCTGCTACAAATAGCTGCATATAACGTATAAAAAAAATCACCTTATGGGTGCTCCGTAGGGTAGCAAGATCTTGAGTTTTTTTTACAGTACTCGGGTACGTTTTAAAATTTTCGACCAATCAGCAAACTGTCATGCCCGGCTCGTCCGCTCCTCCTGTGTGCCACGCCCCCTAATTACCCACGTGTGATTTCCTGATCCTGCCCAGTCGTGTCTTGTTTCCTGCTGTCTGGTTCCGTGTATTTAAGTCCTGGTCTCCCCAGTTTGCTTTGTCTGTCATTAATGTCAGTTGATGTCAGTCTGCGTTCAGTGTTCCCGGCTCCCCGAAGCCAGAATAAACCCCCGTTTTCCCGTATACTGTTGCCTGCCTGCTCCTTTCCCGCACGATCGCCGCTCTGCTCGCGATCGCTCACCTCGTCCCGTGACAGAATGACAGACCCACCGAAGAAGAGGAAGCAGAGACGAAGAAAGGTACCGGAGGAATCGATCGCTTTAGGTGCCTGCTCGCTCTCAAGCCCTGGGCTCCCTAACAAGGGTAGAGAGCGAGAGCCGGTCCTAGCCCCAGAGGTCAAGCCGCTCCAGTCCGGAGCTTGTTTCCTGTCCCGGCTCTGGGATAATAGCGACGATGAAGAGGAGGAGCTCGTCCTAATTCCGGGCGTTAATCCGCCTACGGAGGATGAGCTGCCACCCCTCGCACTGCACCAGTACTGCCCCAAGGGACTGAGTAATCGGGGCGGTATCCGCGCAGGTGGAGAGGCGATCCCGCGAGTACCCCGCTTCCCAAGGAGGACAGCGACCGTGCCTCCGCTGCCCGACGGGCCAGTCCCTCCTGTCGAGGTACCACCCTCGCCTCAGGAACGGTTGGCGCATAAGTTCTTCGCCCTCCAGGGCTTATTTTGGAGGGTGATCGGGGACCCAGCCATTCCCGAGGGTCCCGCAGCAACGCTCCTCACCGCAAGGCTCCAGAAAGGATTCGAGTCGTTCACCCCCAGGTCGGGACCGGACGAGCTCGAGCACCTCGCGGAGGACCTGCAGGAGCTACTTCGTCTTAGACGAGCTCCTGACCCCTTGCCGACGCCGCCGCTTCCGCCATCCGTACAACCCCCTTCTCTGCAGCCTGCTACTGAGAAGCAGGCACTTCCTCTATCCGCGGACCCGGCTCCCGAGCAGGCGCAACGACCGACGCCTGCGCAGCCGCCTCCGCTGGCAACTACGGCCCTTGAGCCCGGGCCGCCCTCTGCGCTGCCGTCTGCGCAGCCGCCACCGCTTGCGCAGCCACCCGTGCAGCCAGCGCAGCCCCCAGCTGCAGCAGCTCCCGGGCAGGCGCCCCCTCTCCCTGCTGCAGCAGCTCCCGGGCAGGCGCCCCCACTGCAGCAACCTGCAGCTCCCGGGCAGGCGCCCCCACTGCAGCAACCTGCAGCTCCCGGGCAGGCGCCCCCACTGCAGCAACCTGCAGCTCCCGGGCAGGCGCCCCCACTGCAGCAAGCTCCTGTCCCTGACCGCGCTCCTGTCCCTGACCGCGTTCCAGTTCCTGACCGCGCTGCAGCTCCCGGGCCGGCGCCCCCACGGCAACCACCTCCTGTTCCTGACCGCGCTGCAGCTCCCGGGCAGGCGCCCCCGCTGCAGCCGCCTGCTGCAGCTCCCGGGCAGGCGCCCCCGCTGCAGCCGCCTGCTGCAGCTCCCGGGCAGGCGCCCCCGCTGCAGCCGCCTGCTGCAGCTCCCGGGCAGGCGCCCCCGCTGCAGCCAGCTCCCGTTCCTGACCGCGCTCCAGTTCCTGCAGAGGCGCCCCCTCTGCAGCCAGCTCCCGTTCCTGACCGCGCTCCAGTTCCTGCAGAGGCGCCCCCTCTGCAGCCGCCTGCTGCAGCTCCCGGGCAGGCGCCCCCTCTGCAGCCGCCTGCTGCAGCTCCCGGGCAGGCGCCCCCTCTGCAGCCAGCTCCTGTTCCTGACCGTGTTCCAGTTCCTGACCGCGCTCCAGCTCCTGCAGAGGCACCCCCTCTGCAGCCGCCTGCTGCAGCTCCCGGGCAGGCGCCCCCACTGCAGCCACCTGCTGCAGCTCCCGGGCAGGCGCCCCCACTGCAGCCACCTGCTGCAGCTCCCGGGCAGGCGCCCCCACTGCAGTCACCTGCAGCTCCTGTCAGCGCTCCAGTTCCTGACCGCGCTGCAGCAGCTCCCGAGGCGCCCCCTGTGACAGTTTCTCCCTCGCCCCGGCGAACTCGACCCCAACCTGGGGTCATGTCTGTGTCCCGTAAAGGGAGGGGACACAGACGCAGGGCTGGGGTCCCGCCCGCCCTGCCCCCTGGCTCGCCCTGCCTCGCCTGCGCTGGGGCTCGGTTGGCGCCTGCGGGTCCTGGCCCTCCGGGTCGGCTGTCGCCTGCGGGTCCCTCTCCGGTGCCTCGTCGCCCTGCCTCGCTCCCCTCTCCGGGTCCTGGTCGGTCGCCTGGGGGTTCTCCGACGGCGGCTCCTCGGTCGCCTGCGGGGCCCCTACCTCCGGCCCTCCCCCGGACATCGCCGCCTGCTGCGGCTCTCCCCTCCTCCGTGCCTTCGCCCTGGCCCCTTCCAGCTCCCTCGTCCCCTTCCCTGGTGCTCCCTCCTGCTCCCTCCCTGGCCCCTCCGCGGGTCCCTCGCCCTGTCTCCTCAGCCCCTTCTCGGTCCCCTCCGGCTCCGGCCTCCCGGCCGCCTGCGGCCCCTCCGGCTGCCTCCCGTCGCCCGCTGGGGCTCCCACGGGCTCCCCTTTGTTCCCCCGCCTTCTCTCCCTTCTCTCCTGCCCTGGTCCCTCCTTTGTTTGCTCCTCCTCCTGTCTTTCCTCCTTTCTCCGTTCCTCGTTCCTTTGTTCCTCCCGTCTCTGTTCCTTGTGCCCCGGTGTACCCGCCTTGCACTCCTGGCCCCTTTGTTCCGCCGGTTCCCTCTGTGTCTCCCTTCCTGGTTTGCCTGTCTGCCTTCCCGACCCTCTGTCAGGTTTTGTCTTTTGTCTTGTCCCTCGCTCTGTTTTGTACCTCGGTCCTGTTCCCTGTCCTGCGTTAATTCTGTTCTTGTTTTCCAGGTCCTGTCCTGCCTCGTCCCGTCCGTCGCCCCCTTCCTTGGCGCGCCCGGTGTAGCGCGCCTTTGGGGGGGGGTTCTGTCATGCCCGGCTCGTCCGCTCCTCCTGTGTGCCACGCCCCCTAATTACCCACGTGTGATTTCCTGATCCTGCCCAGTCGTGTCTTGTTTCCTGCTGTCTGGTTCCGTGTATTTAAGTCCTGGTCTCCCCAGTTTGCTTTGTCTGTCATTAATGTCAGTTGATGTCAGTCTGCGTTCAGTGTTCCCGGCTCCCCGAAGCCAGAATAAACCCCCGTTTTCCCGTATACTGTTGCCTGCCTGCTCCTTTCCCGCACGATCGCCGCTCTGCTCGCGATCGCTCACCTCGTCCCGTGACACAAACATTATTCTGACAGCATAGCTGGGAAACCAATGAAAAGTGAGTGCAACGTTCTAGAACTTGACTTCGGGTTGACGCTCCCTATAAAAGAGCTGGGTACTGCTTCAAGGCGTTCAGTTGGCGCTACCTCCTGATAGAGTAGCACTGTACGGCTCTTGTTCCGTAAAACAACATCAAAAGGATGAAAAAAAAAACAATATTTAAAGAAGACGAAAAAAATCAATTTTTAAAGAAGACGAAAAAAACATCGTCTAAAAAAATAAGCCAAAAAAATAATATCCGAAGAAGGAAAAACATGCAAAGTAAAAAAAAACAAACAAAAATAAAAAACAATATCCAAAGAAGAAGGAAAAAAACATCCAAAGGGAGAAAAGAAGAACTGAAGGGCCAACGAGGTAGGAGGAAATACAAATTTCGTTTCAGCACCGTTGGAGTGCCAAGCCGTGAAAAGCATTTGGCCAGAAGACAAGGTAAGTGTTGTATCTGTTATTTTAAAACAGCGCTTTTCAAAATGCTGCTTTATAATCGTTTGAGATCGTTAGCCAGTGTGACAGCTGAAGGCTTTTTGAGTTTACCAACATAAAGTTTTATTTCTGTATTAGGACATTGTCAGGAACAATGATGTGTTCATCGCTATGATGTGGTCAAAAAGCGATGCATTGAATCTTAGAAACATTTGTGATTTTTCAAACGATGCTTTTCCTTTTATTTAATCAGTAAAATTTCCATCGGTTTTATATAGTGCCCCTTGAAATATGTCTTTAGCTCATTTTCCGGGCATTTTACTAGAATGCATCCTGAGAAATACACAAGCTCTGCTGCATTTCCGTGCCTCGATGTTTAGTGCCGAGTATAATTGTTGCAGTTGCCTTTTATATATTCCATGAGACCTGTTGGTACCAAGAGAAGTGTGAGACTGTCAGGGTGAATTTATCATACAATCGCACGCATAAATACCTGAGGGTTGCCAGTCCTTTTGCGTTGTTACAGGAGGACTAGAGCTGACGAGTGTGTTTCTACACACTATCAAGGGCATTGTAGTACAGTTTTCTCAGGTGGGAGAATGCTGCCGATCTCCTATTTGACAATACAGCCCTTGATATATTAGAATATTACAGAACTAGAAGCCTTTTGCAAGGAAGAATGTGAGAAAATCCCAAGTACAAGAACTGAAAGCCTTTCAGCTGGCTATAAGAAGCGCTTGTAAGCTGTGATATCTGGCAGAGGAGGTGTTACTAAGTACTGATTACGTAGGGTGCCCAAACTTTTGCAGAGTGCCATAATAATGTTTTTATTTTGTAATTTTGTTCAATTTATGGCATAAAAAGTAACTATTCATCAATGTTTGCTGAAAATATTGTGTATTTTTCCCCCAGTTCCTAAAGAGACTGTATTAACTGATATTGTTGCTTTTGTAATTGAAAAGATGTTATTTGTCAAGGGGTGCCAAACCTTTGCATAAGACTGTACACAGTGTGTGTATGTGTTTATGTGAGTGTGTGTCTGTGTGTGTGTGTGTATATATATATATGTGTGTGTGTGTATATATTTCTGTATATGCATGTGTATATATATATTTATATATAGTTCACACACATTCAAACTTATTTGAATACACATTCAAAATTATTTTTATTATTATTATTTTCGTTTTTTTTTTTTTTTTGTGTTTTAAAATTTTTTATTTTTGCAATGGAAATAAAAATAAAGCAGTCCTCCGTAGAGGAGGGGTGGTGGAGGGAATATATATATATATATACATATATATAAAATAATTGTCACACAACTGGGGTGACATGCCTTTCCTGCTCACCCAATTTTAGTGCACTTTAGTTATGCATAATGACCTTCTAGTCTCGATACACCCATATATATATATGTATATATATATAGTTTTTTTGTTTTTTTTTTTGCAATAGACAATAAAAATAACGCAGTTCTCCATAAAGGAGGGATGGTGGATGGAATATATATATACATATATATTAAATAATTGTCACACAACTTGGGTGACATGCCTTGCCTGCTCACCCAATTTTAGTGCAACTTAGTTATCCATAATGACCAACTAGTCTCGATACACCCATATATATATATATATGTACATATATATATAGTTTTTTTATTAGCAATAGAAAAGAAAAATAACGCAGTTCTCCGTAAAGGAGGGATGGTGGATGGAATATATATATATATATATACATTTATATAAAATAATTGTCACACAACCTGGGTGACATGCCTTGCCTGCTCACCCAATTTTAGTGCACCTTAGTTATCCATACTGACCATCTAGTCTCGACACACCCATATATATATATATATATATATATATATATATATATATATGTATATATATAGATATTTTTTCTTTTTCTTGTGTTTTTTTTTCGCAATGGATATTAAAAATAAAGCAGTCCTCCGTAAAGGAGGGGTGGTGGAGGGAATATATATATACATATATATATAAAATAATTGTCACACAACCTGGGTGACATGCCTTGCCTGCTCACCCAATTTTAGTGCAACTTAGTTATCCATAATGACCAACTAGTCTCGATACACCCATATATATATATATATATGTACATATATATAGTTTTTTTATTAGCAATAGAAAAGAAAAATAACGCAGTTCTCCGTAAAGGAGGGATGGTGGATGGAATATATATATATATATATATATATATATATATATATATATATATATATATATATATATATATATACATTTATATAAAATAATTGTCACACAACCTGGGTGACATGCCTTGCCTGCTCACCCAATTTTAGTGCACTTTAGTTATCCATACTGACCATCTAGTCTCGACACACCCATATATATATTATATATATATATATATATATATATATATATATATATATGTATATATATATAGATATTTTTTCTTTTTCTTGTGTTTTTTTTCGCAATGGATATTAAAAATAAAGCAGTCCTCCGTAAAGGAGGGGTGGTGGAGGGAATATATATATACATATATATATAAAATAATTGTCACACAACCTGGGTGACATGCCTTGCCTGCTCACCCAATTTTAGTGCAACTTAGTTATCCATAATGACCAACTAGTCTCGATACACCCATTGTTAGGTTGAAGAAACTGTTAGTAATCATTTGTTATCATTTCTGTATAATCAGCAATGAGTGTAAATATGTATATACATTATTTTGTTTTCCTTTACCTTCATACTTTAGATTATATTAGTTTACACGTATCCTGAGCACGTGTTTAAATAGTTGTCCACCTGAGTAAAACCAGAACTTCTTCTTACTCTCACAGTCTTTTCTTTGTTCTCACTCCAAGACCCCTGCCCCCCATTGACTATAAATAAAGGTGCCAAGGGGAACCACCCTTTGTAACACATTCCTTTGTAGCCTAGCATGCAGAGAGTGTGGTTACCCTTGTGCAAGTAAAACTCTAAGTGTGTTGTCTCGTAATTAATGGTGTGTACAGAGTTGGAGTGGAAAGCCTGTCGCTTTCTCCAACATATACTGTACTGTAGTTTGGTCCTGTGTGCAGAGTTGGAGTGGAAAGCCTGACGCTTTCTCCAACATATAATTTGGTCCTTCGAGCCGGATTCGAGGACACCTGACGACATCGCCAGCACACCGAGAGGAGCGACACTGAAGCCTGCCGGCAGCCACTCGGAGACGGGTGCAGAAAAGACCTGTGACGTGAATTCGTCATCAGGCCGGTGGTTAGAACTGCGCTCGACGTCTGGTGATGTCTGACGGACCTCGGTGGCGGAACACAGGCACACAGGACAGGTGAGACAACAAAGGTTATTCAGCGAAATAACCGGGTCAATTGACGTGGGTTAGGCTTAGCCGTAATTAAGCAGAAAAGGGGTTAGGCTTAGCCGTAATTAAGCGAAATATGAACATGCATGTATTGTGTGAATGACTGGACTAAGACTATTAAAGAGGCTTAGAGTTGCTTCTGTCAGTCCATTTCTTATTTTGCCTGGTGGGAAAGAAGTACTGGTGATTGAAGGATCAAGGACGGGTTTCATCCCTGAAAACCGATACCGCTGCACGAACAGCGTGTAGTAGAAGGCCGTATTGGTGTCCTCCCATATATCTTGTACCAGTGAATTTCCACCCAGGACCTGTGTAGTGCGGAGACGGGAAAGAAAAAAAATGGGAAAGAATCAGAGTAAGAGGATTGAACTAGAGGGAGATGAGAAGTTTATGGAAGGATATAAACCAGGTTCAGGACAAATAAGTAATCAGAGGTGGAGAAAAAAACATGGGTTTGAAGGGAAACTCCACACTCCAGATATCTTAAAATTACAAGGAAATTTAAGACTAGAAATGTTACAAACCTTGAAGAAAGGAAAATTGGAGAAAAGGAAAAAAGAATATAAGTATTCAGATAATTGGTTGGAACAAAGTAAGTTAAGAGATGTACGTAGAAAGCAGAAAAAGGATGATAGAAAGGATAAATTAACTGCAGCCGCTCTAATCACTTTAGATGATGAGACGGTGGCCAAAATAAAACATAGAGAAAATAGACCACCAACACCACCACTATTGCCTGCCCCTATGCAACCCGTAGATAGAAGGGAAATAAAACAACCATCAGCTATGGGCACAATACCAAAGAAGCCATCAGCTCTTCCTTCTTCCCCCATTATAACTAGGAGTAGAGATCCTACGTTATACCCTGTGCGCGATCTAGCTACTGCTAAGATTCGATGGCATCCGCGAAATGAAGGCATTGATATTGATAGTGAAGAGGAAGAAATAGAATTACAATGCCCCCTAGTGGAGGTGGCAAACCCTAATAGAGAGCCAGATGGAGGACCTGAAACAATGTTAGTCTATAGACCATGGACAGCTGAAGATAGAACGGCAGCATTAAAAGGAATACCTCCTGTTGATGAAGGGGTACCAGAATTTTGGACAGCAATATTGGAACTACAGAGCAGTTTCCACCTGAATGGTAGAGAAATGTTCCAGTGTTTAAGACAGCTGTTCAATCATAAATGGGGAAGAGTAGCAGGAGACTTTACTGGTCATGGACCAGACAATCAACCACTTGCACATAATTCACAAGCTCTGCAACAGAGTATGGAGCAATTACATGGAAGGATAGAGACAGTGTTTATGAGACGAGCAGATTATGGCAGAATTGCACAATGCAAGCAAAAAGATGGAGAAGAGCCAGAGGATTTTATGGATAGGATGAGAGTGGTGTTTAGAGGGAATTCAGGAATTCCTTATAATGAGGAAAATGGAGGAGTTTATCAGCAACAGTTAAAACGTGCGTTCATCACAGGGCTAAAACCTGAACTGAAGAGATACATAGATAAACATTGGGTACATCAGAATACTGGTTCAGTACAGCAAGCCCTAGAATATGCCCAACACGCCCATACAGCACAAAAACAGAAATCAGACGCAGTGTTTGCTGCTAATGATACTGTTGCAATAATACATATGAATCCTCCGGGGAGGGGAGGGTTCAGAGGAAGGTCACGAGGCCGAGGAAGGGGGAGAGGTGCTTTTAGGAGCAATCAGCGAAATTTATTACAGCAAGATAACACTTGCTGGACATGCGGAAAACTTGGGCACTTAGCTAGGCAATGTAGAACCAAGTTTATAAACAACCCAAATTCCACAGAGAATCAATGACAATTAGCCTGTGAACTATCAAAAGAGCCAGATAAGCTGCAAAAACAGGATGAGACAGAAGAGATAGATTTGCAAGCAGTTTACCAGCTGCTAGCACTAAAACAACTTGAAGAACTACCAAAACGAAGGCTTATTATAAATGGGAAAATATATGAGTGCCTATGTGATACAGGAGCCTGTAGGACAGTGTTAACCACTAGCCCTCCAAGGGTCACCTTTTCTTCGTCCTCCATAAATATCCGAACTGCAGGAGGCCAAGCTGAAAGTCATCAATTGACAAATCCAGTTAGCATAAAAGATGAGGAAACAGAGTTAGAATGTCACGCCCAAGTGCTAATAAGCCCTTCATGTCCAGTCAATCTGTTAGGAAGGGATCTTATGATACAAATGGGTATTAGTGTGATTGCAACACCCACTGGCATGAAGGCTATAGTAGAAAAGCAAACTTTCGTGATACATGGCATGTCAGCTCCACAGTATTATTGGTCCCTAGATCTGGGGGGGACAGCACAGACACGTGAAATATTGAGAAAAACTAGAGAAAAGCAGTCCCCTAAACAAACCCAGTTCATGCCTGACGATGCCTTACACGTCACTATGTGGTACAAAGGCACCCTAGGACCAGATTATGCCTATGACAAAACGTTTCATGCCCTTCAAGACACTTGTATCACCTTACAACATATATATGTTAACTCCACTACTGGCTTTTCTGCTGCTTCAGTCATCTTATCTAATAAACAACAGGCTGTGTTCAGAGGGGAAACACCACACGTATCTCTATCAAAACCACCTCAGATGCAGTGGAGGGACGTAGAGATGTTCTTACGAGATTCCATGCACAGTTACAATAACTACCAACCCGTACCTGGCTCCTTTTGGAGCTATGACAAAAAACACAATGTGTGGCGGTTTCCTTTGGGATGGAGAGTTCAAACCACTCTCACCACACACTTGCAGGACCCAACCTGACAAATTTTTCCAACCCTGGAGGAGGGATCATGTCCAGATCTAGATCGCCTCCCGGAAGGGTTGTGGTCGTCCTCCCCCACTGATGTAGGACTGGTAAAGGGGTTTCCACCTTACAAAGTAATTGTGAAATCAGAACACCGTCCGGTAGTTAGACAATACCCGTTAAAACCTGAAGCAGAGAAAGGTATAGCCCCTGTAGTGCAGGATATGTTGGCATCAGGAATATTGCGAGAGGCTCCTGAGGCCACTTGCAATACTCCTATATTCCCCGTCCAGAAGGGACATACAGGGAAATGGCGCATGGTGCAGGATTTAAGACCAGTAAATGAAATAGTACAACATGCTGCACCAGATGTGCCTAATCCACACCTTTTGTTAAATTCCTTGTCCCCTGACAAGAAGTATTTTTCAGTAGTGGATCTGAGTAATGCCTTTTTCTCAGTACCACTACATCCTGATTCACAACACTTATTTGGTTTCACTTATAAAGGACATAAATACACATACACTAGACTCCCTCAAGGGTTTTCAGAAAGTCCACATGTATATACAATGGCACTACGCTATTCAATGAGTTCCTGTAAAATACCATCCCATAGTCAAGTGCTATTGTATGTAGATGATATATTAATTGCTTCAGATACAAAACAGCATTGCAAAGAAGCCACACTGTTAGTGTTACAGCATTTGTATGATACAGGACATAAAGCATCAAAACAAAAATTACAGTATTGCAGAGAGGAAGTTATATATCTTGGACATAAACTCTCCCAACAAGGTCGATCATTATTAGAAACTAGAAAACAGGCAATACAAGAGGCACCAAAGCCAAAGACTAAACAGCAAATGATGTCCTTCTTAGGACTTTGCAATTATTGCAGGGAATGGTTACCTGATTATGCTGCACTCGTTCAACCTTTACAAACCCTGATTTATGGGAAGGACATGGCACTGAAAGATAAAATTCAGTGGACAAAAGAAGGAGAATTGGCATTCACAAACTTAAAAATGATGTTACAAACTAATGTGACACTTGCTCTGCCAGATTATCAACAACCATTTATTCTATGTGTTGATGCAAATCAAGGGTATATGAAGGCAGTATTAACACAGCCATTCGGCGCAAAAGAGAGGCCATTGGCGTTCTATTCTAAACGATTAGATGCAGTGGCAGCTGGTTTTCCGCAGTGTTTGCAGGCATGTGCAGCTGCTGCAGAAGCAGTGAAATTATCAGCAGAATTAGTGTTGTGTCACCCACTCACTTTGAAGGTGCCACATTCAGTTTCTTTAGTTTTACTGCAGACGCCACTGCCATTCCTCACACATGTTAGACATCTGACCCTAGTCTCACTCCTGCTTTCACAGTCAAACATCACAATACAGCGATGTGGTCCTCTCAACCCTAGCACCCTTCTTCCGACAGCGGAAGATGGAGAGCCACATTCGTGCAAAGCAGTTGTGGAAGAACAAACCAAACCAAGAGCAGATATTTTACAGACCCCAATACCAGATTCAACAGTTGTTTTTGTAGATGGATCAGCATCAAAAAATGACATGGGGAAGAACAAGGTCGGATATGCTGTAGTTACATCTACTGAAGTGTTGGAGGCCAATGCACTTCCCCCTGCTTGTTCAGCACAAGCGGCTGAACTCTATGCTGTAATTAGGGCATGTGAGCTCTTCAAAAACAAGCCACTTACAATATACACTGATAGTCAATATGTGTTTGGAGCTGTTCATCACCATGCAAGAGTGTGGAAAAATAGAGGATTCAAGACATCGCAAGGAACATCTTTAACTCATACGAACCTATTACTCAGGTTGTTAGATGTTGTGCAATTACCAAATTGCCTTGCGATATGCAAATGTAAGGCACACCAAACTGATGCTTCCGCAATAGCTAAAGGAAACAGTTTTGCGGACATGACGGCAAAAAGTGCTGCACAAAAACAACCTGCCTTAAATGTTACAGATGTCTTGTTGATAGATAGTGATGTACTATGTGATGCACAGACTCATGCACCTAAAACAGAAATACAGAGCTGGATTAAGAGAGGAGCAATACAGCAAGGGAAAACTTATTATATGAATGACAAGCCCATCCTACCAAAAAATTTATACAAGACAGCTGCCTTAGTGAGCCATGGAAACACCCATGTCTCAACAGGAGGGATGGTACATATTATTCAACAATACTTTTATACTATAAATTTTTCTGATTATGCAAAACAATTTTGTCGAGCGTGCTTAATTTGCTGTAAACACAATGCACAAGGCAACATAAGGCCAAAACGTGGCCAGTTTCCCGCAGCTGAGTATCCATTTCAAATTGTACATATGGATTTCATTGAATTATCTTGGTCACAAGGGAAGAAGTGTTGCCTAGTCGTTATAGACACCTTTTCTAAGTGGGTAGAAATATACCCTGTAAAACACTGTGATGCAATGACCGTTGCAAAATGTTTGGTAGGCCATTATTTCCCTACCTATGGCATACCTCATATTATAAGATCGGACAATGGGACTCATTTTGTAAATCAGACCATGTCCCTTTGCTCACAAGCATTAGGGTTTACGATCAAAAATCATTGTGCTTATCACCCCCAGAGCGCAGGCTTGGTGGAAAGGACCAACGGCACCATTAAAACAAGGCTCAGAAAGACAGTGGAAGAGACAAAAAGACCGTGGCCAGAATGTTTGTCTCTAGTAAAATTATGGATGAGAATAACTCCCACTCCTGCAGGATTGACACCATTTGAAATAGTGTATGGTAGACCGTTTCCCTTAGCAACCGAAATGAGTGATATAGGAAAAGCAGACAGAGAAAATACGTTAGCCGATTGGATGCGTAAGCTATTATCATCACAACAAAAACATAACCCCAGTAGTCTGCCAGTAAATTCTGTTTCTGTTCAACAGGATAATCTGCAGCCAGGAGATTGGATCCTGGTCAAGGTCCTGTTGCGAAAGGATTGGAGCACGCCTCGGTGGGACGGACCTTATCAAGTCCTGCTCACAACACCAACAGCGGTGAAAATAGCAGAGCGACCTTCCTGGATACATAAGAGTCACTGTAAGCCCATCAAGCCCGTATCAGAGACCTCTGTACCTTCGGAGTAGCAGTGGAAGTCCGCTACAAAGGCGCAGCAATCAATAGGATACTGACGTCTCAACCCGGTGAAGAAAACAGCTGATCTGCACTCCATTTAGAATGGCTCTGATTGGGTGGGGATGTGGTAAGGTAACTCTCGGTGTAATTCTCTTTATGGGAATTGTTGGTCTGCTTCTGCACTCACCAGAGCAGGTGTTTCGCCCACCTAGATGGACACATGACGGCTCCCACCTGAGACCTATCTCCACAAATGAGACCCATCCTTTCCTACAAAACTACTGGTACCGTTATGTTTATGATTCAGCAAAGAAAGACAATTTAACTAATTGTTATGTCTGTACCCACATGCCATCTCATGCCGATGGATTAACTATATATGGGAAACCTATGAATAAGTCACAAGCAAAGTGTGCTGCCTCTTTTGCAGGTGTAGGCTATCAGCATGATAATATAAAAATAAATGATACAGATCCATATACTGCTGGTTTGGATAATGGCGTATGTGCACAGCAGTTTTGGATCGATTTTGCTATAAAAGTGTCAAATATATCCTTACCTTTATCTGTCCACCTGAACATGGACCCTAAAACATTTAATCACTCAATGTGTTATGACCAAATGAACGGCACCCATCATATGGGGAACACCACCAACTGTGCCCAAATACTAGTACACGGAGAAGGTGCCCCGGTAAACATAAGTGGATTTAGTAATGGCACCTACTGGGTGCAAGGAGTAGCTTGGTTATGTGGACCCCGCGCATATTTCGTTTTGCCCTATAACTGGTATGGTGTGTGCGCTCCAATCTTTGTGTCAGACCATACTTTCCTGGTGTCACTGTCATCTACACCAGCGAACCGCAGGCGCCGGTCCATCATAACTACAGCTTCTCTCCATCCTCATGACAGTGTCTGGGGTTCAGATGTTCCCCAGGAGTTCAAACATTGGTCTACAGACCAGAAAGTATTAATGTCTCTTTTTCCCTGGGTAGGAACAGCAAAGAATACGTTACGATTAGAAACTATTGATTATCGTTTGGGGCTGTTCATAAATAACTCCATCATAATAAATGAGCAACAGAATGGTGAGATAGATGCTATTAAACAGATGGTCATTCAGAATAGAATGGTTTTAGACATACTTACTGCTGCACAAGGTGGTGTGTGCGTGCTTTTAAATAATACCTGCTGTACATATATTCCCGATAATGTGCACTCACCCAACATGACTACAGCCTTGGACCGTCTGCGAGAACTTCAAAAGATCATGACCTTAGACCCTCATGCTGGCCCCTCATGGTTGGACTGGTTTCTTACTGGGTCCTGGTGGCAGTTACTGCTAAAGTTCTCACTCCCCATTCTTGTTACATTATTATTTGTATGTTGTTGTTTCATTTGTATTATACCCTGCCTCCGTTCCATGATACAACATACTTTTAGTTCTGTTTTTCTGCTATACACTGCAGAAGAACGAATGGATTTACTAACCTTGTCTAGCCCTCTTAATAATGATGATGATGTGATCTGAATGACGGTTGTGCTGAAAGTGTTTTTGCAATTTGTACAATACTGATGCTTCTGATCATACTGTCATGATAAACAGGACTCATCTCAGGACTTGCTGGCTCATCTCTTTCTAGTTCGTCACCCCAAATCACCATGGTTATTGTGTATAGACCGCCTGGGCCGTAC
Organism: Brienomyrus brachyistius; assembly: GCF_023856365.1. Taxonomy (NCBI): domain Eukaryota; kingdom Metazoa; phylum Chordata; class Actinopteri; order Osteoglossiformes; family Mormyridae; genus Brienomyrus; species Brienomyrus brachyistius. The sequence goes on from NW_026042457.1 coordinate 100,825, forward strand.
AGTGATTTTCTTAAGGAATTTGCTGATTTTTTAACAAACCTGGTGGTCAGTACTGACAAAGCCGTTATTGTGGGTGATTTTAACATTCATATGGAGAAGGATAATGATCCTTTAAAAACAGCGTTTGCAGCTATTCTTGACTCTGTAGGTGTATGTCAGAATGTAGTCGGGCCTACTCATGTCTGTAACCATACCCTTGATTTGATCATTAGTCATGGCATCCTGGTAGAACATGTGTCTATTATGCCACAGAGTCCTCTGCTCTCAGATCATTACTTGTTAACATTTGAAATCCAGTATAGCCTCCTGTTGACCACCACTCCAAAGTATAGAATCAGACGTTCTATTAAGGCACTAACTACAACAACATTTATGAAACAACTTCCACAGTCCTTTAGCCTTACATCTGAAGCATCGTGTGTAAATGAACTTGAACAGGCAACTTCAAACATGGAAAAATCCCTTCGCAGCACTCTAGATCTTGTGGCTCCACTTAAAAGGATAAAGCATAGCAATAACAAACCTGCCCCCTGGTACTCTGATAATACACGTGAACTCAAACAGGCATCACGCAAGCTAGAGCGAAAATGGCGCTCAACTAAACTGGAAGTTTTCAAATCTGCCTGGAAAGAGAGCCTCTCTAAATACAGACAAGCACTAGTAACTGCTCGGTCTGTGTATCTCTCCAGATTAATAGACATGAACAAAACCAATCCTAAATTCCTATTTGAATCCGTGGCTAGGATAACACAGAATTCCTCATTAAACTTGCAAATCCCACAAGCTCTTAAGAGTGATGACTTTCTTACATTTTTTAATGGTAAGATAACTACAATTAGACAGACTATACAGTGCACACCTTTACCTACTTACGGCTGCCTGCCTCCTGCTAGTCTTATGCCTACCAATAATGAGACCTTTGAATCATTCATTCCTATTACACACTCAGAACTTTTGAGCTTAATTTTCTCCTGTAAATCCTCTACTAGCCTTGTAGACCCAATTCCTACAAAATTCTTCAAGGAAATTGCACCACAGATTGGCACTACCGTGTTAAATGTGTTAAACTCTTCTCTTAGGCTTGGATATGTTCCAAAACCTTTTAAAATGGCTGTTATCAGACCCGTCCTAAAGAAACCAAATCTTGAACCCAGTGTTTTAGGAAACTATAGACCTATCTCAAATCTTCCTTTCATTTCAAAGATCATGGAAAAGGTTGTAGTTCGTCAGTTGTCCTCTTTCCTACAAAAAACTAATGCCAATGAATTATATCAGTCTGGCTTTAGACCAAACCATAGCACAGAAACTGCTCTAGTCAAAGTAATGAATGATCTACTTGTGGCTTCTGACCGTGGCTGTGTATCTCTGTTGGTATTGCTAGATTTAACTGCAGCGTTCGATACTGTGGACCATAATATCCTCTTGGACCGGTTAGAAGGTGTAGTTGGCATTACAGGGACAGCGCTCTCTTGGTTCCGCTCATATTTGTCTGATCGCTATCAGTATGCACATGTAAACAATGAATCATCCCAGGCCACTAAAGTTGAATATGGTGTCCCACAGGGATCAGTCCTGGGCCCGCTACTGTTTACCCTATACATGCTACCTCTTGGTAACATTATTAGAAATCATGGTATTGGGTTTCATTGTTATGCAGATGATACACAGTTGTACATATCTGTTAACCCTGATGATATATCACTGCTATCTCGGTTAGAAGACTGTCTATTAGATATCCAGTGCTGGATGGCAAAAAATTTCCTTATGTTAAACACAGAAAAAACAGAAGTTCTGGTAATTGGTCCCAAGGCTGCTAGAAATAAGTTCCACCACCTCAACGTTGGTAACCTTCCTACACAACCTAACATGGTAGTTAGAAATCTTGGCGTTCTTGTCGATTCAGATCTATGCTTTGATGCTCACATAAGAAGTATTACTAGAACTGCATTTTATCATCTACGGAACATAGCCAAGCTTCGTAAGATGCTCTCACTTAATGATGCAGAAAAACTAATACATGCCTTCGTAAGTTCCAGACTGGATTACTGTAATGCCCTCCTATCGGGTTGCCCGTCTGGATCCTTGCATAAACTTCAGATGGTACAGAATGCTGCAGCCAGAGTTCTAACAAACACTAAAAAATTTGATCATATTACACCGGTCTTATCCTCTCTTCATTGGCTGCCAGTTAAGTCTCGAATTGACTATAAAATACTGCTATTAACTTATAAAGCACTAAATGGCCTTGCACCAGAATACCTTAGTGAACTGCTGACCACATACAACCCTCCACGCTTGCTTCGCTCTCATGCCATGGGATATCTGTTAGTGCCTAGGGTAGAAAGAGCTACGGCAGGCTGCAGAGCTTTCTCCTACAAAGCTCCTCTGCTGTGGAATGGTCTTCCACCGGATGTGCGGGTTTCAGGTTCACTCTCAATATTCAAGTCCAGACTAAAAACACACCTGTTTAGTTTAGCGTATAGGGACACTAGTTCTAGCCCTAGCTAACTCTTCACTCCCAGTCAGGCCTGTAGTGTGAGGTGTAGAGCTGGGTGGGGATCGGTGCCATTGGCTTTGGATGAACTGGATTGTCAGTGCTGTCACTCTAGCTTTGCAATCTCTTGTGGAACTGGAGTGCTGACATTTCAGGGACTCCCCATGCCGGCATTCCCACTTGCCTCTCCCTCCTACTGATGCTGCCATAGCCATATCTGCCGGAGCTTGCAGATTGCACTTCATATTGTACTCACCTAGCTTTTAGCACTGCCAATAGCCTCCTCTACTATGCCTAATTGTACATTTTATTTCCCCTACTCCTCCTGGGGGTGATGCCTGGAGACCTCAATCTATCAAGATATCCAGCACACCCGACCACCACCAGTGACGTCCCTGCATCCAGCTCGCCGTTCTGATCTTCCATTTTTGACCCGCTGCCTTACCTCTGGTTGCCTGGCAATTGGAAGAAGACTCGGCTTCGGCATTGGCTTATCTTCCTTGCTCTCCTCTCTCTATTTGACTATCCCTGCCGGCCCCTGGAGGATGGGCTTCCCCTTTGAGTCTGGTCCCTCTCAAGGTTTCTTCCTTCTAGGGAGTTTTTCCTTGCCACTGTCGCCTATGGCTTACTCACTGGGGGCTTTGGGTGAGGATACTGTAAAGCGCTTTGAGACAATGTAATGTTGTGATAATGCGCTATATAAAAATAAATTTGTTGTTGTTGTTTGTTGAGGGACTGTTAGGTTGAAGAAACTGTTAGTAATCATTTGTTATCATTTCTGTATAATCAGCAATGAGTGTAAATATGTATATACATTATTTTGTTTTCCTTTACCTTCATACTTTAGATTATATTAGTTTACACGTATCCTGAGCACGTGTTTAAATAGTTGTCCACCTGAGTAAAACCAGAACTTCTTCTTACTCTCACAGTCTTTTCTTTGTTCTCACTCCAAGACCCCTGCCCCCCATTGACTATAAATAAAGGTGCCAAGGGGAACCACCCTTTGTAACACATTCCTTTGTAGCCTAGCATGCAGAGAGTGTGGTTACCCTTGTGCAAGTAAAACTCTAAGTGTGTTGTCTCGTAATTAATGGTGTGTACAGAGTTGGAGTGGAAAGCCTGTCGCTTTCTCCAACATATACTGTACTGTAGTTTGGTCCTATGTGCAGAGTTGGAGTGGAAAGCCTGACGCTTTCTCCAACACCCATATATATATATATATATGTACATATATATAGTTTTTTTATTAGCAATAGAAAAGAAAAATAACGCAGTTCTCCGTAAAGGAGGGATGGTGGATGGAATATATATATATATATATATATATATATATATATATATATATATATATATATATACATTTATATAAAATAATTGTCACACAACCTGGGTGACATGCCTTGCCTGCTCACCCAATTTTAGTGCACTTTAGTTATCCATACTGACCATCTAGTCTCGACACACCCATATATATATATATATATATATATATATATATATATATATATATATGTATATATATATAGATATTTTTTCTTTTTCTTGTGTTTTTTTTTCGCAATGGATATTAAAAATAAAGCAGTCCTCCGTAAAGGAGGGATGGTGGATGGAATATATATATAAAATAATTGTCACACAACCGGGGTGACATGCCTTGCCTGCTCACCCAATTTTAGTGCACCTTAGTTATTCATAATGACCATCTAGTCTCGATACACCCATAAATATATATGTATATATATATAGTTTTTTTATTAGCAATAGAAAAGAAAAATAACGCAGTTCTCCGTAAAGGAGGGATGGTGGATGGAATATATATATATATATATACATTTATATAAAATAATTGTCACACAACCTGGGTGACATGCCTTGCCTGCTCACCCAATTTTAGTGCACTTTAGTTATCCATAATGACCATCTAGTCTCGATACACCCATGAATATATATGTATATATATATATATATATATATATATATATATATATATATATAGTTTTTCTGTTTTTTTTTTGCAATAGACAATAAAAATAACGCAGTTCTCCGTAAAGGAGGGATGGTGGATGGAATATGTATATGCATATATATAAAATAATTGTCACACAACCTGGGTGACATGCCTTGCCTGCTCACCCAATTTTAGTGCACCTCAGTTATCCATACTGACCATCTAGTCTCGACACACCCATATATATATATATATATATATATATATATATGTATATATATAGATATTTTTTCTTTTTCTTGTGTTTTTTTTTCGCAATGGATATTAAAAATAAAGCAGTCCTCCGTAAAGGAGGGGTGGTGGAGGGAATATATATATACATTTATATAAAATAATTGTCACACAACTGGGGAGACATGCCTTGCCTGCTCACCCAATTTTAGTGCACCTTAGTTATCCATAATGACCAACTAGTCTCGATACACCCATAAATATATATATATATATGTACATATATATAGTTTTTTTATTAGCAATAGAAAAGAAAAATAACGCAGTTCTCCGTAAAGGAGGGATGGTGGATGGAATATATACATACATATATATAAAATAATTGTCACACAACCTGGGTGACATGCCTTGCCTGCTCACCCAATTTTAGTGCAACTTAGTTATCCATAATGACCAACTAGTCTCGATACACCCATAAATATATATGTATATATATAGTTTTTTTTTTTTCGCAATGGACAATAAAAATAACGCAGTTCTCCGTAAAGGAGGGATGGTGGATGGAATATATATATAAAATAATTGTCACACAACCGGGGTGACATGCCTTGCCTGCTCACCCAATTTTAGTGCACCTTAGTTATTCATAATGACCATCTAGTCTCGATACACCCATAAATATATATGTATATATATGTATTGTTTTTTTTTTTTTTTTTTTTTGCAATAGACAATAAAAATAGCGCAGTTCTCCATAAAGGAGGGATGGTGGATGGAATATATATATACATATATATAAAATAATTGTCACACAACCTGGGTGACATGCCTTGCCTGCTCACCCAATTTTAGTGCAACTTAGTTATCCATAATGACCAACTAGTCTCGATACACCCATATATATATATATATATATGTACATATATATAGTTTTTTTATTAGCAATAGAAAAGAAAAATAACACAGTTCTCCGTAAAGGAGGGATGGTGGATGGAATATATATATATATATATATATATATATATATATATATATATATATATATATATATATATATATATATATATATATATACATTTATATAAAATAATTGTCACACAACCTGGGTGACATGCCTTGCCTGCTCACCCAATTTTAGTGCACTTTAGTTATCCATACTGACCATCTAGTCTCGACACACCCATATATATATATATATATATATATGTATATATATAGATATTTTTTCTTTTTCTTGTGTTTTTTTTTCGCAATGGATATTAAAAATAAAGCAGTCCTCCGTAAAGGAGGGATGGTGGATGGAATATATATATAAAATAATTGTCACACAACCGGGGTGACATGCCTTGCCTGCTCACCCAATTTTAGTGCACCTTAGTTATTCATAATGACCATCTAGTCTCGATACACCCATAAATAAATATGTATATATATATAGTTTTTTTATTAGCAATAAAAAAGAAAAATAACGCAGTTCTCCGTAAAGGAGGGATGGTGGATGGAATATATATATATATATATATATATATATATATATATATATATATACATTTATATAAAATAATTGTCACACAACCTGGGTGACATGCCTTGCCTGCTCACCCAATTTTAGTGCACTTTAGTTATCCAGAATGACCATCTAGTCTCGATACACCCATGAATATATATGTATATATATATATATATATATATATATATATATATATATATATATAGTTTTTCTGTTTTTTTTTTGCAATAGACAATAAAAATAACGCAGTTCTCCATAAAGGAGGGATGGTGGATGGAATATGTATATGCATATATATAAAATAATTGTCACACAACCTGGGTGACATGCCTTGCCTGCTCACCCAATTTTAGTGCACCTTAGTTATCCATACTGACCATCTAGTCTCGATACACCCATATATATATATATATATATATATATATATATATATATATATATATATATATATATATATATATATGTACATATATATAGTTTTTTTATTAGCAATAGAAAAGAAAAATAACGCAGTTCTCCGTAAAGGAGGGATGGTGGATGGAATATATATATATATATACATTTATATAAAATAATTGTCACACAACCTGGGTGACATGCCTTGCCTGCTCACCCAGTTTTAGTGCACCTTAGTTATCCATAATGACCATCTAGTCTCGATACACCCATAAATATATATGTATATATATATATATATATATATATAGTTTTTTTATTTTTTTCGTAATGGACAATAAAAATAACGCAGTTCTCCGTAAAGGAGGGATGGTGGATGGAATATATATATACATATATACATTTATATAAAATAATTGTCACACAACCTGGGTGACATGCCTTGCCTGCTCACCCAGTTTTAGTGCACCTTAGTTATCCATACTGACCATCTAGTCTCGATACACCCATAAATATATATACTGAACAAAAATATAAACGCAACACTCTTGTTTCTGCTCCCATTTTTCATGAGATGGACTTAAAGACCTACAATTCATTCCAGATACACAATATTACCATTTCTCTCAAACATTTCTCACAAATCAGTCTAAATGTGTGATAGTGAGCACTTCTGCTTTGCTGAGATAATCCATCCCACCTCACAGGTGTGCCACATCAAGATGCTGATCTGACATCATGGGTAGTGCACAGGTGTACCTTATACTGCCCACAATAAAAGGCCACCCTGGAATGCGCAGTTTTTTGCTTTATTGGGGGTCTGGGGACTCAGAACCGGTCAGTATCTGGTGTGACCACCATTTGCCTCATACAATGCAACACATCTTCTTCGCATAGAGTTTATCAGATTGTCAATTGTGGCCTGTGGAATGTTGGTCCACTCCTCTTCAATGGCTGTGCGAAGTTGTTGGATATTAGTGGGAACTGGTACACGCTGTCGTATACGCCGGTCAAGCACATCCCAAACATGCTCAACGGGTGACATGTCCGGTGAGTATGCTGGCCATGCAAGAACTGGGACATTTTCAGTTTCCAAGAACTGTGTACAGATCCTTGCAACATGGGGCCGTGCATCATCTGTCTGAGTGGCTGGTCTCAGACGATCTTGGAGGTGAACCTGCTGGATGTGGAGGTCCTGGGCTGGTGTGCTTACACGTGGTCTGCGGTTGTGAGGCCGGTTGGATGTACTGCCATATTCTCTGAAACGCCTTTGGAGACGGCTTATGGTTGAGAAATGAACATTCAATGCACGAGCAACAGATCTGGTTGACATTCCTGCTGTCAGCATGCCAATTGCACGCTCCCTCAATGCTTGTGGCATCTGTGGCATTTTGCTGTGAGACAAAACTGCACATTCCAGGGTGGCCTTTTATTGTGGGCAGTATAAGGTACACCTGTGCACTACCCATGATGTCAGATCAGCATCTTGATGTGGCACACCTGTGAGGTGGGATGGATTATCTCAGCAAAGCAGAAGTGCTCACTATCACACATTTAGACTGATTTGTGAGAAATGTTTGAGAGAAATGGTAATATTGTGTATCTGGAATGAATTGTAGATCTTTAAGTCCATCTCATGAAAAATGGGAGCAAAAACAAAAGTGTTGCGTTTATATTTTTGTTCAGTGTATGTATATGTATACATATAGTTTTTTTTGTGTTTGTGAAAACGGGTCTTTAATCGGGGAAACGGAGCGGGTAGAGCAGGACGGAACGCAGGCATTGACAAACTACAATGACGGACAGGGCAAACAGGTAAGACCAGGACTTAAAATAGGTCATGACTAATCAAAGTAATCGGGCAAAGCAGGAGACGATCAGGGAAGCACACGTGGGTAATCAGGGGGCGTGGCACACACGAGGAGCGGACAAGCCGGGCATATATGTATATCTATATAAAACCTCATTAATGAGGGACAGGGAACAGAACGGACAGACAGAACTGGCACAGGGGAAGGAGCCAGGACAAGACTTGACATAAGACAGGAAAGGCAGAGAAACAGATCAGAAAGGGGGACACGGAGGGAACAGGCAGGACAAAAGGACCGGGAGTGAACGAAGGGAACATCGGGGAAAGAGGAGCAGAAGCCAGAGGGACGAGGGACAAAGAGAGGAGGGACAGAGACAGGAGGAACAAAGCGAGGGGGAGCAGAGGCAGGAGGGACAAAGACGGGAGGCCAGGGAGAGAAGGAGGGGGAACCAAGAGGAGCCCGAGGGAGACCCAGCGGGCGACGGGAGGCAGCCGGAAGGGCTGCAGGCGGCCGGGAGGCCGGAGCCGGAGGGGCCGAGGAGACGGGGTGAGGGACAGACGCAGGGACGAAGGAGGGAGTCGGAGGGGAGACCAGGGAAGGGGACGAAGGAGCTGGAAGGGACCCTGGCGAGGGCAAGGAGAGAGGGGGAGCCGCAGCAGACGGCGACGTCCTCCGACACGCCAGAGCGGGAGGACCAGCAGGCGAATGAGGAGCCGCCGTCGGGGGGCCCGCAGGCAACCGATAAGACGCCGGAGGAGGGACCGAGGCAGGGCGACGAGGCCGCGGAGGGGGACCCGCAGACGACAGCCGACCCGGAGGGCCAGGACCCGCAGGTGCCGACCAAGCCCTAGCGCCGGCGAGGGAGGGCGAGCCAGGGGGCTGGGCGGGTGGGACCCCAGCCGTGCGTCTGTGTCCTCTCCCCTTATGGGACACAGACATAAGGACCTGCGGCCGGGGTCGGGCTCGTCGGGGTGAGGGTACCAGAGTCACAGGGGGAGAAGGGACTGGAGTGGGGCCAGGGACTGGAGCTGCAGGCTGCAGAGGGGGCGCCTGCCCGGGAGCTGCAGGCAGGGAAAGCGCCTCGGACGTGGGCGCGGTAGCTGCAGGCAGCGGAGACGGCTGCTCGGGCTCTGGGGCCGCAGGGGGCACTTATTTTATTATATAAAATAAGTGTCACACAACCGGGGTGACATGCCTTGCCTGCTTGTGGGATGAGGAAGACTCAGGGACTGGAAATGGGATTAAAACTGAAGATGTGCTCATTCCTTTGTGTATTTACAAATTTTCCTTCCGTCAGACATGAGGAGTTTGCTGCTATATTTGGCACTAATAGAGATTCTGATGCTGCTATTTTTATTGTCTATTAGTTTGTTATTATTTACAAGTTCTGTTGTGTTTTTGCATTTTTCTCTTCTGGTTAATTAACTGCTGTCTGTTTGCTGTGAAGTATGAGTGTGGTGAGTAAGACTCAGGGACTGGAAGTGGGATTACAACTAAAGATAACATGCTTATTCCTTTTTGTATTGTTTACAAATTTCCTTCCGTCAAACATGAGGAGTTTGCTGCTATATTGTGCACTAACAGAGATTCTGATGCTGCTATTTTTATTGTTTATAAATGTGTTATTGTTTCCAAGTTGAGTATTCAATAAATGCTAAATTGAGAAATTTTGTGTATCGTTTGTTATTATTAGTGTGATATTTTACCATGCAAATAGAGGGGAAAACGTCCAATTATCGGCCAAAAAAAATCAGCAGCATATATCGGCCATCGCCTGACCCTTGACTTGAAAAACCCATATCGGTCGACCTCTAGTAACAGTACATTCTGTCCAATTCATCCATCGAGTTAAGTCACACACCCACTTGAGGGGGCACTCCGGCAGACGTGAGGATGGGGATGTTCTTTCCGCTATAACATCCACTGCAGAAGTACATCTCGCTCCTGTTCACAGGGCTTACTTCAATGATGAAGCAGGGCTGGTTGTCTGGACAAGAAGTTGTCCTGCTGCTGGGTCTCGGTGCCGTTTTTCCACCTAAGCTTGAAGGTGGAAATGTGTTCCAACTTGGTCCCTGGGACTGCAGCATAGCCAAACATCGCGAGCAGCGTCGGCCACACCCACCACCAGAACCATCACACCGTCCTATACACATAAAGAAGAACTAAAACATAGAGTGTTGTGACAATCTATGCGTTAATGTTTGGCAGCATAGGTGATTCATTAAAATTATACCGAAGAATGGAAAATGTGATATTTAGAATATTTTTTGCCATTTAGTAGCTAATTTAAGCACTTACCCAATGCCTCAATTTGTTTTAGGTCAGTAATGTCTGAGCCAAAAGAATGAATGTATGAATTTAATACAATTCACCCACTCCCACCCACACACAAATCTGAAATTCAATTTAAGACACTTCTTAAACATTAGTGCATTAACAAAAAAGGAAAATCTTAAGAGATTCAGTAGGATTTTCTATGTTAGACTTAAGCTAATAGTTCAATAGTTTTTACATATTTCAATATACCAATTTGACTTTAATGTTGAAACAGATGCTAAAACATGGAATAATTTCATAACTAGAGAAACATGTTATTCACAAACACTAGCAAAGGTAGCTTATAGTTAAGCTTACTTAAGTCAGCAAGTCAGGCTACAGTGTGTAAGAATAGTCGTAAACGATAATTTGTCTCAGTCTTACATGACAGAATAAGTAAACAGAAAATATAAAATGGCTGAAACAGCGTCATTAACGCCAGCTACAGTAGAGGCGCAGAAAAGGTGTCATGACTGAAGTATTCCCAAACTCTGGAAGACCGTATGCGAGCCTTTTTTGCCGCGTGTTTCTCCAGAGGCTCCGGAGCTCCGCTGGTTGACACAGCCATGTTGGTTCATGTGCAGGGGGACGAGCGGCAAATTTCTTTTTTGCAGGGTGGTAGGTGATGTCTCATTAATATTTATTAATTTACTTACAAAATGGTGCGGCACTGCATCCAAGCCTGCGGCACTCAGAGTCACAAATACAGTGGAAACCATTTGTAGTAATTACGTCTGTCTGGCTGATTTCCAACTAATTGATATTTGTATATTTATTACATGAATATAAGGTAATATAAGGTAATAGAAGAGGTATTTAATGGTTTTCCATCTGAGGAATTTGCAAAAAACTGCAGTGCATGATGGGTCGGACCTAAAGGCTGCCTTAACGTCCTCATCTGTATGACGACATACATCAAGACTAGGAAGGTGCATAATGTTCATGTCTGGTTGCGTTTGTTGGTCCAGAAAGTAATTCAATTTCGCCATGTAGGTTACGTTCTTAAAAACTGCTTGGATATAGCCCGATTATATGCTGTGGGCCTTTTAATTTCTTTGTTTACCAGGTAGGCTACCTTCTTTAAACTGCGTTTTGTTAGACTACATATTTAGGGAGGTCTTTATAAATTTATAGTAGTCTTCATAAATATGTACATAGTTTAGCCTAACCCAGCCACTTAAGGGAGAAAGCCAGCTCAACTAGGTGTCGGTCCCAAGCCCGGATTAATGGGGAGGGTTGGCGTCAAGAAATAAAGAGACTGTATCTTCACTGCATGACTGATGTCAAAATGTGTGAAATATGTGGTTGTATTAATAAATGCATTAAAGTAGGTTAATGATTCTGTGCTGTCTAAATTGTATAGAAAATTTCTACGTATAGCCAAACAAATCTCCTCCTGTTTGAAAAGGCATAGAAAAAGCAATTTAGCCACTAAAACTTTACAGTTTTTGTGAGGGACAGTCGAATTCTCTCGTTTCTCTCGTCAAGTTTTTTTGTGATCCTGCACCTACACTTTGCCGGCCCCAGGAGGATGGGCTCCCCCTTTGAGTTTGGTCCCTCCCAAGGTTTCTTCCTTCTTGGGAGTTTTTCCATGCTATCGGCGCCTATGGCTTACTCACTGGGGGCTTTGGGTGGGCATGATATAAAGCAAAGCATTTTCCCTCCCAGTTTCCTCCTCTGGTCCACATTGCAGGACCATCAGCCATCAGAAACAGCCAGACGGTCTCCTTCAGCTTCTTTAGTGTCCTTGGAAGCCAAGGCAGTTTTAGGTCTGAGAAGAGGTTTATCAGAAGGACACATATTACGTCGTTTGTCCTGAAATGTAACATGGGGAGGAAAAGTTAAGCGGTTTAGTCAGATTGGAGTCGTTTATTCAGCAGTGGCAGCGCCAGTGACTTAATGCTACAGGTGCTATAGGGGAGTGAGATTATTTAGACCGGGTGCTTTAGCTTTTCAGCTTATGTAGATGGTGTATAGAAGCACACAGCACGATAAGCTACAGCATGGATAAAATAGGATAAAATATAAAATTCTAACGTCTAGCTCACAGAGCCTCTATGTGTACTTTGAAGAAAAAATACACTACAAGTATGCTGTAAAAACCGCAAAAATGTCTTACACAATATACAGATTTTACAGATAGTTAAAGAAAAAATGAAACCAATATTTTGGGGGTGCTGTGGGGGTACTATGGTCATTGGAGGAGGAGCTAGAGCCCCCCCCCCCCAAGCTTTTCCTTGGTGCTGCCACTGTTGTTCAGATTAAAAGTAACATTGTCATTAATAAACAGTACTCTGATCAAATTTTTGCATGTACAAACACAATCAAAGTTTAACCACATGTTTAGACACAATTCACACACCTGTTACATTTCCATAATGCTAAGACTCTCTACACTTACTTCATCCACTTTCTTGTTTGGTACACAGTCATTTGATGGATGTGTAAGATCATTACCAGACCGTCTGCTGCAAACTCTACAGTTAATGAATGGCTGCAAAAACACACAGACACACAAAAACAGTATTTAAAGAGTGGTGGGCAATAAATACAGTGAGAGAAGGTGTAGTAAAGATATATCTAATGATTTAAGGCAGAGCTGCTGGAGTGCAGGGTTTAATGACACAGAACAATTTTAGAGGAAAGAGCTTCCAAAGCAGGGTCACCATAAGGCTATATTATACAAAGCAAGTTCATCTAAAAGTATGAACAACAAATCCCGTTTAACTGAACACTGCTCTGTATTAAAATACTGTCCTCCGATCAAGCTAAGTGGTCCTGTAGTTCACTATTTAAAGAGGTAAATTTAAAGGGTAATTCACACTGCACATCTACCCTGCTCTGACCAGGTTTAATTACTGGCTTTCTAATTAAAACAAGAGTTAAGTCCTGCCCTTTCACCACAAAACACCACACTGCCATTTAAGGCTGATTTCAACAATGAGTTTTAGTTAACCTGGCTCGATTGAGTTAACTCTGGGTATGTAAAACCCGCTTTGTAGTACAGCCCACAGGTCTTTAAATAAGGCCAGCTAGGGTTCATAGCTCGAAGCATAATCTACAGGTCACCCCTCAGATGATTAGCATTTGCTTCTGCCTGGTAATCCAGCCTTTAAGCCTGTAAACCTACTAAAATTTGAGAATAAGGTGAAGGAACTGGCTCTTTGAGGCCACCTATGTATTTGTTACTTTATTGTTGGCTAACTTTCCCCCGCAGGGCATCAAAAAAGTTAACATGAACCTAAATTAATTTGCTAACTGATATGTCCAATGCTCACAGTCACAGTGACTCTTTACTTACCCTCTTGTCCATGAAAATACAGTCAGCCCGATGGTCTGTTGCAGTTGACTTTGGACATTTTGTTGCTCTCAAGAGAATCTCAATGTCAATGTATTCACTGCTGATCTAAATCACATAAACACGTTATATACAAAATTGCCTACAACTGTTTTAAAGGCAATATAACAAACAATAATCACCCAAAAAATGGCAAACTGTCACAGACTTGACTGCAGCAGATTCAGAGAGAAACTGTGAGAAGGTAAAATTGACCAGGGCTGAGATATACAACCATCACTTTCATTGTGAAGAGACATTAAGCATCATATGCATTGAAATTAAAACATCAAAATCAATGTGATACTCATTAGTTCAGCTTGCAGATGATGAAAGTTTCACACTTTTGTAAACACTTTCTCAGCAGTTACCTTCGGACGGCCCTGGATGTTATAGAAATTCATGTGCTGACGGGTTCCTTGATGAGCATTTTCGACTGCGAGTTTAATGGCCGTCTTGTGAGTGCAGGGAGACTGTGGTAATCTTGCTGGGCCTCTGTGGAGATAAGCAGAGCTCCATAAGCCAAAACCAGAAGCAGCAGGCGGGTCATCTTCCTCTCAGCTTTGAAGGGAGAAGCAGGACTGAGGACACTGATCTGTGGTCCCCTTATCCAGCACGTCCAGGGGCGTGTCCTTCACTCGAAACAAACAGACCTTTGAACAACATTGGAAAACTCTTCAGGATGAATTGAGGCAGGTGGTCAAGTGGGTTTATTGTTATTTCAGCAATATACACAGTACACAGTGAAAGGAAACATTGTTCCTCCTGGACCACGGTGCAACACAAAGAAGAAAAACAGAAACAACACAAGATGACACAAGTGCGGGCAAGATAGAACTATACAGAGTGAAAGGAGCACAAACAGAGGGAGAAAGTGCAAGATAAACACAAGAGCAACAATACAATACTACAGGACAAGACAGCGCAGTCAAGAACACAGAGTGCAGCCAGAGCTAACCTGAATAGGGGCATCAAGGTTGCCAGGCAGGCAGAGAAACAGAAAATAGAGGTCTACTTCACATACAACAACCCACAGTGGGTGTGGCAGGGAATACAACACATTACAAACTTCAAAGGCAACAACACCGTCACTGTTAACAGCAACGCCCTTTTAGCAAAGGAGCTAAACAGCTTCTTTGCTCGTCTGGAGGAACACAGAGCAGACATAGCCACACTGCCCCCTCCCCCAATCTCCAGCACTCACAGACTCCCTCTGCAGGAACACCACGCGAGAAGGCACATTGCATCTCTAGGTGTGTGGAGTTTAAGACAAGGCAAGTGATGCTACGATAATATAATTCCTTGGTAAGACCCCACCTAGAATATTGTGTGCGGGTTTGGTTACCATACCTTAAGAAGGACATTGCTGCCTTGGAAAAGGTGCAACGTAGGGCAACGAGAATGATTCCTGGTCTTAGAGGAATGTCTAATGAGGAGAGGTTAGCTGAGCTGAATCTGTTTAGCCTCGAGCAAAGGAGACTAAGGGGGGACATAATCCAGGTGTTTAAGATTCTAACAGGTCTGGATGCTGTTCAGCCAAATGGCTATTTCAATGTTAGTTTAAATACCAGAACTCGTGGCCATAAGTGGAAATTAGCTGGAGAACATTTTAAAACGAATTTGATGAAGCATTTCTGTACACAGCGTGTAGTTAGAGTATGGAATAGTCTTCCTGTTATTGTAACACAAGCTAAAACCCTGGGTTCTTTTAAATCAGAGCTAGATAAGATTTTTGAGCTATTAGCTAAGTTCTCCTCAAAGGAGCTTGATGGGCCGAATGGCCTCCTCTCATTTGTAAATCTCTTTGGTTCTTATGAGTCAGCTTACAGAGATGAGGTCCAGAAACTGATAGGTTGGAGTTCAGCAAACAATTTGGCACTAAACAGCACAAAGACAAAGGAATCACTGACTTCAGGAAGGATGGAGGCGACACTGGCCTGCCTAGATGGATGGATGGATGTTTTTATTGACATTGTAAGTACAATGAGATTTAGTTTGGAACGCGCCAGCAGCTACACAGTATATTTACAATTATATAGATTGTGAGGCATAAAATAAGGTGTGAGTAATATAACATAACGACATAATATAAGTAATCATTAATTAATCATTACAGATGGTATGAGGTGTGAACCGCTAGGCTGCTATGGCATGTTTGGTATCAAACCGATGGAAAATCACTCCAGTTTCCAAATCTGGTCAGTGGTTACCACGAAAGTGAATATATCAAAAGTTACACCAGCCTAACGAAAATCATCAATACAAGGGAAATCACTCTGGTCATAAATCTCAAAAGGACTGATACAGACCCCCTTCCGAAAGCCCGCCAAATGGATGGTCAGCCATTGGTCCAGGAGTCGAATTCCTGGTCACTCCTATTCACGAACTTTACACTATAAAACCTGGCACCTCAGAACAAAGCCAGGAGAGGAGAAACAGAAGGGAGGAGAAAACAAAAGACCATCAGCACGAAGAGAGGCAGAGAACATCAGCCCAAGAGAAGAGAAGCCCACAAGAAGCCCTCCTGAAGCCTATCAGTGAAGACCCAGCTGGACAGAGAACTGCAACCAAGCCCAAGCTTCACCAGGAGAGGGAATCAGAGGGGCTCCACTCCAACAACCGCTGCAAACACCGCGCCTCCCTGAGTGCCATCACCCATCAGCTCATCAGCCTCCGCAACCAACTGCCAAGACCCCCCCCCCCCCACTCTGCAACCAAGTAAACAAACTTCCTTTCATTTATAACAACCTAAACTCCTATTCACCTGCTATATTACTTTAGGACAGTATTTCCACAAATTGCTTGCTTTGCAGAACAGTATTTTCCCTTTTAAGGTTACTCATTTTAAATCTGGTCATTGCATTTTCATGATTACATTGTTTGTGTCCACTCCGTTATTTCGTGTTTATTGTTTGTTAGGTGTAATGTCTGTCTTATGTTAGTTATAGGAATAAATGCATGTCTTTTACACAACTTCAGCCTCCGTTCATTGAGTGCTCACAAGAATCCCTGCCTGTGCGATCTACGCTCTGAAACCTCAAATTCGCCTGAAATATCGCGAGACTCTCTCTCATTGGCCGTGAGGGGAGCTTCGCTACCGATCGTTTACATTACCTGGTGACGCAGCTCGTTGGACAAGCCTTCTATTCTAACCCAGGTTATTACGTGATACTGGTTATTAATGAGTTCCATTTAAGTCACACATTAACAGACTCACGGTGTTTCGCAATTGAGTTTGAGCCGACCATTCAGCCTAAAAATTGGTTAATAATCACAAGGCACAAGGTTTAAACTTATTCTGAGCACACAATTTAAACTTTTTATGACCGAACGTGCAGTGAAGAAGCGCTACTGTCAACTGGTTGCAAAAGTCGCACTCATGGCAATCTGAAGGCATTTAAGCGGGATCATATGGGCTTATTATAGTTATTTTTATTTCTATTATTAGTAGTTATATTATTTTGTTTTATTTTCGGTGATTTCATTGTAGTTCTTTCGTATTAAACTGCAGTAAACTTTAACCCTATGTCTGACGAGATTCTCAGATGTAGCGCTTTGTTTCCAGGTTCAATTCGGACGAGTGTCTCCGTTTCTATATATCCTGGGAGAGATCTCTCTATTAGCGAACGGGAATACTTGTTATGAGGTTCTAACCTAAATTATGTTGCGCTTGGACATAAGACCGATAGCTTAGTTACCTATCAGGATCATACTCGTATGTGTGTGCCTGCTTTAGACAAAGCAAGTTTAACACAACTTTGCGCTGTGAGCCAAGTGTGTGTCATTTAGAAATTGGGAGTCTCCTGTGCTTGAGACCCGCCGTGGTTAAGCACCATTTGCGACGAGATATAGTGCACTCACAATTTAAATCTGTCGCCGTAACGCGTGCGCCGTCTCGCTTCAGTAATTGTTTTAAGGGGTGATGACGAAGATGACGAATTTACTTTCCTGAAGAGGAGCAGGATGGGTCACGCGTTCTGTAAGATTTGTCTCCCACGGGGAAGGAACGATGTCAGTCGGCATGAAAAATCCAAGTCATTAGTGAATGACAGAGCCGCATGAGTGAACATGAAAAATTAATAGAAAATAAATGACAAATGGTTATTTTATATTTTATATATTTTATATATTTATATTTATATTATATTTTATATAATTTATATTATTTTATATTTCCTGTCTTAAAATGTAAGGGATACACGTGGTCATTTCCGTTGTTTCCTGTTTCCTGCGAGAGTGATACTGACTGCTAGCGCGCGAACTTTGAAACCATAGATATCACCTAAATAATAATTCGAGTTAAGTCATTGGGAAAAAGCTTCGCAAGATTAATAATCCTCCAAAATAAATAAATAAAATTTCCCAGACCCCGACGGATTAATCACCTACGCAAGTACCGACCCACGATCTTCGTTCAATTAAGAAGGTGCTTCCAGCCTTACAGCCTCAGTTTACGTAAGTACAACGCCATGTCTACTGTTCCGTGTTCTGAGTGTAATATGTTTAGCTATTCTTCTCCAGTCATTAGCGGTATTTATACATGTGAGAAGTGTCAGTTAGTCGCTAGACTGACGGAGAAGATTGTAGTGTTAGAGGGACGTATCCGGACGTTACATAACATTCAGGAGAATGAGAGTTTTATTGACTCAGTATTAGCGGCTCCGGATATGTCCGCGATAGCCAGTAAGTCTCCCCCTGCTCCGGCAGCAGAGCCTTCGCAGCAAGGCGAGTGGGTGACGACCCGGCGGCATAGTCGCAAATCCAAACCAAACTTACACCGGCACCATTCGCCTATCCGCGTTTCCAACAGGTTCTCCCCACTCAGTGAAACTCCCACTGAGACGCCTGTTGAAAGTGCTCTAATAATTGGTGATTCTATTCTAAGAAACGTGAGAGTAGCGACTCCAGCGACCATTGTAAATTGTCTCCCGGGTGCCAGAGCGACCGACATCTCGGCAAATTTAAAAGTGCTGGCTAAAAGTAAACGTAAATACTCTCAGATAGTTATCCACGTCGGCACTAATGATGTCCGATTGAGGCAATCGGAGATCACAAAGGCAAATTTTAAAGAGGTGTGCAACATTGCGAAGAAGATGTGTGTGTCAGTAACGTGCTCTGTCCAGACTAAAAACTCAAGTCCAGACTAAAAACACACCTGTTTAGTTTAGCGTATAGGGACACTAGTTCTAGCCCTAGCTAACTCTTCACTCCCAGGCAGACCTGTAGTGTGAGGTGTAGAGCTGGGTGGGGATCGGTGCCATTGGCTTTGGATGAACTGGATTGTCAGTGCTGTCACTCTAGCTTTGCAATCTCTTGTGGAACTGGAGTGCTGACATTTCAGGGACTCCCCATGCCGGCATTCCCACTTGCCTCTCCCTCCTACTGATGCTGCCATAGCCATATCTGCCGGAGCTTGCAGATTGCACTTCATATTGTACTCACCTAGCTTTTAGCACTGCCAATAGCCTCCTCTACTATGCCTAATTGTACATTTTATTTCCCCTACTCCTCCTGGGGGTGATGCCTGGAGACCTCAATCTATCAAGATATCCAGCACACCCGACCACCACCAGTGACGTCCCTGCATCCAGCTCGCCGTTCTGATCTTCCATGTATGACCCGCTGCCTTACCTCTGGTTGCCTGGCAATTGGAAGAAGACTCGGCTTCGGCATTGGCTTATCTTCCTTGCTCTCCTCTCTCTATTTGACTATCCCTGCCGGCCCCTGGAGGATGGGCTTCCCCTTTGAGTCTGGTCCCTCTCAAGGTTTCTTCCTTCTAGGGAGTTTTTCCTTGCCACTGTCGCCTATGGCTTACTCACTGGGGGCTTTGGGTGAGGATACTGTAAAGCGCTTTGAGACAATGTAATGTTGTGATAATGCGCTATATGAAAATAAATTTGTTTGTTTGTTGTTGTTGATACTGGAGCCTGGTTGCGGTGGTGGGATGGCTCACGGCGGGTGCCGGAAAATTTCCTTTATTTTCAAATCCAAACCTTGACAGGTATGCTGCTGTTCCAAATCATGGGTGCATGTTACAAGTGCGGAACATATTTTAACTTAGTACTAACTTAGCATCATATTTGATCTGATTCGACTGAATATCCCAGGTTTCCATCTCTCATGCATCTGGTGTGACGTGTTTTCAGACTCTCAGGCTGGCGCAAAGAAATCTTACGGGAATTGAACGTCTCACTCCGGCCAGCTGACCAAAGTTCGGTAACCTTGGTATTGTGTGTAGGAGATTCGCTATAACTATAATTTCGTTCTCCATTTACATGCCCGTAGTGTCTTTAAGTGTTATGTAGTTTTGCCTGAAACGCAAAAATAAAACAAAGCAATTAAAGCCGTAAGTGGCTCAAATTGTGCTGTAGCGATTGAAGAACTTTTGTCGGAAGTTGGATTCGAACCCACGCCTTACTTGGGAGAACAGAATACCAGAATAGAGTAGGTTAAGTCCAGCCTTGGCTTCCAAGCTGACGTTTTTCTACATATGTGCTTGTGTATCATGGACAGTAAGAGGGGGCAGGCAAGGAGAGAATTTCTCTCTTTGGGGATCAATAGAGTGTTGTTATTATAACGTCTAAAAAGTATGATGGTCTGTCGATAAATCAATAAGAAAATAAATGAAGTCGTTTTCGCGAACACGCTGGAAAAGCCAGGGGCCGGACCGACTGTAGGGGGCGTGGCCAGAGACAGCCTGCTGACCATAGCTGTCAAGTCTCCCGTTTTGGCCGGGAAACTACCGTATTTTACTTCTCTTTCCCGCCGTCCTCCCGTATTAGTATTTTCCCGTAAATCTCCCTTATATTATATAGTTGCTGGATAGTGTAGTGGTAAGATCGCCGCCTTTCACACGGGAGACCGGGGTTCGAATCCCGGTTGTGGCCAAAAATATATTTTATATATTTTATATATTTTATATATTTTATATATTTTATATATTTTATATATTTTATATATTTATATTTATATTTATATTATATTTTATATAATATATATATCATCATCCCCACATTCCGAGATTGGGTACCAAGCCCCATATATATTAGTAGGCTGAATACAAGAGCAGCTGACCTGAGAAATAAGAAATAAGCTAAGCTGGAAACCTGGACCCTCCGACCAAGAATGCGTGAAGTACCCTCAGAAGGTCTACTAGAAGATGTACGTAGAAGACTACTACAGATCAGCTGATCTACACCACAGCAACAGTGATCCTTGAGCTGGAGCCGGACCGTCTTTGAAGACTCCGTAAATCTCCGTATAATAATATATATCTACGGGAACGAGAAAGCAGAAAGCAGAGAACAAGAACAAGATTTGTAAATGTAAGATTTGAAGGACCCGGCATGAAAAATAGAATAGTTCTCGTCATTAGTGAACATGTGTCTCGTCATTGTGTATCATGGACAGTAAGAGGGGGATCAATAGAGTGTTGTTATTATAACGTCTAAAAAGTATGATGGTCTGTCGATAAATCAATCAGATAAATAATGAAGTCGTTTTCGCGAACACGCTGGAAAAGCCAGGGGCCGGACCGACTGTAGGGGGCGTGGCCAGAGACAGCCATCTCAGGCTGTCAAGTCTCCCGTTTTGGCCGGGAAACTACCGTATTTTACTTCTCTTTCCCGCCGTCCTCCCGTATTAGTATTTTCCCGTAAATCTCCCTTATATTATATAGTTGCTGGATAGTGTAGTGGTAAGATCGCCGCCTTTCACACGGGAGACCGGGGTTCGAATCCCGGTTGTGGCCAAAAATATATTTTATATATTTTATATATTTATATTTATATTTATATTATATTTTATATAATTTATATTATTTTATATTTCCTGTCTTAAAATGTAAGGGATACTGGAGCCTGGTTGCGGTGGTGGGATGGCTCACAGCGGGTGCCGGAAAATTTAGAATAGTTCTCGTCATTAGTGAATGACAGAGTGAACATGAAAAACATGAAAAATTAATAGAACTTAATTACTGATTCGACTGATTCGACTAATCGATTAATATATATATATTATTATTATTTATTTATTTATATATATTTTATATATTTAAATTTATATTTATATTATATTTTATATAATTTATATTCCTGTCTTAAAATGTAAGGGATACTGGAGCCTGGTTGCGGAAAATTTCCTTTATTTTCAAATCCAAACCTTGACAGGTATGCTGCTGTTCCAAATCATGGGTGCATGTTACAAGTGCGGAACATATTTTAACTTAGTACTAACTTAGCATCATATTTGATCTGATTCGACTGAATATCCCAGGTTTCCATCTCTCATGCATCTGGTGTGACGTGTTTTCAGACTCTCAGGCTGGCGCAAAGAAATCTTACGGGAATTGAACGTCTCACTCCGGCCAGCTGACCAAAGTTGGTAACCTTGGTATTGTGTGTAGGAGATTCGCTATAACTATAATTTCGTTCTCCATTTACATGCCCGTAGTGTCTTTAAGTGTTATGTAGTTTTGCCTGAAACGCAAAAATAAAACAAAGCAATTAAAGCCGATCAGTGGCTCAAATTGTGCTGTAGCGATTGAAGAACTTTTGTCGGAAGTTGGATTCGAACCCACGCCTTACTTGGGAGAACAGAATACCAGAATAGAGTAGGTTAAGTCCAGCCTTGGCTTCCAAGCTGACGTTTTTCTACATATGTGCTTGTGTATCATGGACAGTAAGAGGGGGCAGGCAAGGAGAGAATTTCTCTCTTTGGGGATCAATAGAGTGTTGTTATTATAACGTCTAAAAAGTATGATGGTCTGTCGATAAATCAATAACAATATCAATGAAGTCAATGTTTATCTAAAGGAATCAGAATTCAGGAAAAGCCAGGGGCCGGACCGAGTGTAGGGGGCGTGGCCAGAGACAGCCTGCTGACTGTTCCAAATCATGGGTGCATGTTACAAGTCCGGAACATATTTTAACTTAGTACTAACTTAGCATCATATTTGATCTGATTCGACTGAATATCCCAGGTTTCCATCTCTCATGCATCTGGTGTGACGTGTTTTCAGACTCTCAGGCTGGCGCAAAGAAATCTTACGGGAATTGAACGTCTCACTCCGGTCAGCTGACCAAAGTTGGTAACCTTGGTATTGTGTATAGGAGATTCGGTATAACTATAATTTCGTTCTCCATTTACATGCCCGTAGTGTCTTTAACCGGCTGCACAAACTGGATCCGCCTCCATTACGACACAACTTTGCCCTTATTGGCTTAAGAATTTAGTCACATACATGACGTATATCTGCTATTTCTCCCGAGAAGCAGGTAAAGCAGTGGTAACTGCTTTGTAGTTAATTTACCTGGTAAAATTAAGTTTAAATAAATGATATAAATACTGTAATAGTACTCGTGAGCTTTGTTTATTTGTTATTAGTTATTGTAATGTTGCGCTGCTTTATTTGTTTAATCGTCTAGTCTGTGGAGACATTCAAGTTAATCAAATAAGAATTGCACTGTACACTGTACATGACCATAAAAACTTTGTATCCTTGAAATAAATGTTTTTGATCTTTTCCTTGGCAGTTATCTTTTTACACAGGGCCTCTATGTACACGATAGTTTTTTTTTTCACGACTAACAGTATGGATCAGGAGTTGGTTATTGTAAAAGAAGTAATGTGCATGCAGGTGATATTTGTATAGATTTATCCACACCCTTGTAGCAGTGCTGCCATTGCAGTCAGATCTCGCAAACTAGGAGTATTAGTTGTCTTTATTTCTCTTTATTTCTTGACGCCAACCCTCTCCATTAATCCGGGCTTGGGACTGGCACCTACCTGAGCTGGCTTGCTCCCTTAAGTGGCTGGGTTAGGCTAAACTATATATATATATTTACCAAGACTACAATAAAACATCTCGAAATGTGTAGTCTAGCAAAACGCAGTTTAAAGAAGGTAGCCTACCTGGCGAAATTGCAAACAAATTAAGGGCGTTAGGCAGCCTTTAGATCCTACCCATCATGCACTGCAGTTTTTTGCTAATTCCTCAAATGGAAAACTGTCCATCCATCCATCCATCCATTTTCCAAACCGCTTATCCTACTGGATCGCGGGGGGTCTGGAGCCTATCCCGGAAGCAATGGGCACGAGACAGGGAACAACTCAGGATGGCGGGCCAGCCCATCGCAGGGCACACTCACACACTATTCACTCACGCATACACTCCTATGGGCAATTTAGCAACTCCAATTAGCCTCAGCATGTTTTTGGACTGTGGGGGAAACCAGAGTACCCGGAGGAAACCCCACGATGACATGGGTAGAACATGCAAACTCCACACACATGTGACCCAGGTGGAGACTCGAACCCGGGCCCTAGAGGTGTGAGGCAACAGTGCTAACCACTGCACCACCATGCTGCCCCCTAAATGGAAAACCATTAAATACAAAAGGAAAACAAAAGTGCTGTAAGACTGTATACTTATGTGTATGTTAGTAAAGGCTGTAGCTGACACAACGGACCCCACTAATTAGAAAGGGGTAATTGTACACATGTGGCATCCAGTATGTTCTTCTATAACAGTTTTTAAAAAAAAAAAAAAACTCACATTACACAAATTGGCACTATCAAAACGAGGATTATGGGGAAAATGGGGACTGTGATGGAGATTACATACACGTAGGCATGGTATTTAGTTTTTTTTAATCTGGTCACCTTCCAGAGTAATTGTAAACTAAAACCATCTTCACCCTATTTGATTCTTTATAAATGGACAATCAGTCGTGCAGTAAATGGGGGTATAGAGAGACACAGAGCTTGTCTAACAAGAAACCCTGGGAAGCTAACATTAATAGGGTGGGTATGGATAGCAAAACCATTGATACAGATTACAGATTTATATCTCACCTGAACCCTGGCGGGCTCCGTGCCAATAGGGGTTGGGATTAGGGTTAGTTAACTTAAGTAGTAATATTGATGTGTATATTCTCCTATTCTCCAGTCAGTGAATCGTGAAACGTAATGTTAATATGTTTCTATACCTATATGTTCTGCTTAAAAACCCATAAAGGCAAGCACAGTGTTTAGACATTCTGTTACTTAGACTAGTAAACACTAAGATCCTTCAGCTTTCAATTAACCTGACACAACAGTCTAAACAACAAATGTGTGCCATGTCATTTGTCATCTTTACATCTTGTATCCTTTATATGGTAATTGGATTTTCAAGGTGGAATTGCAGGTCGATCATTTTAAGGATCTAGATGTAAACCTCCCTGGTGTTGCTTTAATATTTTTTTTGCACAATTTGCTTCACACACTTCCTCCAGCAGAGAAGCTTACAATACTACACCCCACCAAATGACTGGATGATGCCTTTTTATTTAAGGTCTGGCTGTGAGCCTCGATTACCGATACACTATCTTCAGGCTCCTGCCGGGATCAGTCAGTATGGTGGACCTTTGGAGGAATGGGTACAAAACCATCAGGAAAGTTTGCAGGTGCTTCAAGAGTATGTGAAGGCTTAGTTGGAGGAACAAGCCACACCACGAAATCGGAAACACAATGAGTTGGTTAATGATTAGGGGTTTGATGAAGGTCAGCTGGTGTGTTTGCGGAACCATGTTCGAGGTAAAATACAGGATCATTGGGATGCCTGTTTGTATATGGTAGTTCGGTGTCCCCAAGATCAGGGTGCAGTTTACTCTGCAACTCCAATGGAGGGGGACGGGGTTGTCCGTCAAGTTCACCGAACAGAGTTGCGTCCAGTACCACAGGGGGTTGTTATGTCAGGGGAAGATGTTCTGGTAATGTCTCCTGAGTCTGGGTTGCCCACAGGGGCAACAGAAATGGAATCGGATGAGGACTCTGTGATTTTACGGGGACAGGGCTGGTGGGAGGGGTCGCAATAGAGCATCCACAAGTAGGCCTCGTATAATGGAGGAGGTTATGTCCCCCCCGAGGTGTAGAGACCAGTTAAACGTTCGGTGAGGTCCACCACTGGTCATCATACCAACCCTTATAAGTTACCACGGTCAGTGAATGATCGTTCGGTTGGGGAGGAAGACCAGTGGTTTGGGGATAGAATTCTTAGCTGTGATCGTTGGGTCATCAATTTCATTTTGGGGGATGGATTGTAGCCAGGCAATTATAGGCAGGTATAGGAACTGCAGTTCGGACTGGAGGCATAGCCGGGGCGAGATGGCTGTGCATGTTCCGATGGTAGGGCATATTGGCAAAGGAGCAGGCACGGGAAAGACAGGCAGGGTCCTGATAGATTTGGTGGAGCATCGGCGGGCATATTGAATTTGCAGTGTAGCAGCCTTTCTGTTTGCTTGTTTCAGGGGTGAACAATCTTATCCGCAAAGGGCCGGTGTGTATGCAGGTTTTCGCTGCAACTCCCTAATTAGATTTCTAATTAGAGGACTGATTAGCTGAAGAGTCCTCATACCTGGTTTTGAAGAGCTGACCTAAAGGTTACCCCAAAAACCTGTTTTTTTTTGTTTGAATGGGGCAGTGAGTCATGGGGTAAACTACTGTTCTTTAGGGGTTTTCAAGGTGGAATTACGGGTCGATAATTTTAAGGATCAGGTTGTAAACCTCCCTGGTGTTGCTTTAATATGTTTTATCTGAGGTTGTATCGTGTATTATCAAGCCAGCCGGCTTAGTGGCCTCGGGAGCGGGGTTTAGTGGGAGCAGCTGGCTAGTTTTATTTTCTTTTTTGTTTGTGTCTTTTTCTTTGTTGTATGTATATTTTGGGTTCATTATTAGGCAGGCTGGGCCTTTTGGCACCTGTAGTCTGGGTGCTGGATTGCCCATAGGGGTCTTTTTTATTGCTGTGATTTGCTGTGTCATTCACTAGTGTGATTTGTGCTGGATGTGTTTTTAAGGTTGTGCTGTGGCGTGTACCTGAGCAAACTTTGGGCAACCTGTTCTCTTGTTGGCTTTATTGACAAAGGGTGGATTAGTCTAATTACGGCCTGCTACAAATAGCTGCATATAACGTATAAAAAAAATCACCTTATGGGTGCAAGATAGGGTAGCAAGATCTTGAGTTTTTTTTACAGTACTCGGGTACGTTTTAAAATTTTCGACCAATCAGCAAACATTATTCTGACAGCATAGCTGGGAAACCAATGAAAAGTGAGTGCAACGTTCTAGAACTTGACTTCGGGTTGACGCTCCCTATAAAAGAGCTGGGTACTGCTTCAAGGCGTTCAGTTGGCGCTACCTCCTGATAGAGTAGCACTGTACGGCTCTTGTTCCGTAAAACAACATCAAAAGGATGAAAAAAAAAACAATATTTAAAGAAGACGAAAAAAATCAATTTTTAAAGAAGACGAAAAAAACATCGTCTAAAAAAATAAGCCAAAAAAATAATATCCGAAGAAGGAAAAACATGCAAAGTAAAAAAAAACAAACAAAAATAAAAAACAATATCCAAAGAAGAAGGAAAAAAACATCCAAAGGGAGAAAAGAAGAACTGAAGGGCCAACGAGGTAGGAGGAAATACAAATTTCGTTTCAGCACCGTTGGAGTGCCAAGCCGTGAAAAGCATTTGGCCAGAAGACAAGGTAAGTGTTGTATCTGTTATTTTAAAACAGCGCTTTTCAAAATGCTGCTTTATAATCGTTTGAGATCGTTAGCCAGTGTGACAGCTGAAGGCTTTTTGAGTTTACCAACATAAAGTTTTATTTCTGTATTAGGACATTGCAGGAACAATGATGTGTTCATCGCTATGATGTGGTCAAAAAGCGATGCATTGAATCTTAGAAACATTTGTGATTTTTCAAACGATGCTTTTCCTTTTATTTAATCAGTAAAATTTCCATCGGTTTTATATAGTGCCCCTTGAAATATGTCTTTAGCTCATTTTCCGGGCATTTTACTAGAATGCATCCTGAGAAATACACAAGCTCTGCTGCATTTCCGTGCCTCGATGTTTAGTGCCGAGTATAATTGTTGCAGTTGCCTTTTATATATTCCATGAGACCTGTTGGTACCAAGAGAAGTGTGAGACTGTCAGGGTGAATTTATCATACAATCGCACGCATAAATACCTGAGGGTTGCCAGTCCTTTTGCGTTGTTACAGGAGGACTAGAGCTGACGAGTGTGTTTCTACACACTATCAAGGGCATTGTAGTACAGTTTTCTCAGGTGGGAGAATGCTGCCGATCTCCTATTTGACAATACAGCCCTTGATATATTAGAATATTACAGAACTAGAAGCCTTTTGCAAGGAAGAATGTGAGAAAATCCCAAGTACAAGAACTGAAAGCCTTTCAGCTGGCTATAAGAAGCGCTTGTAAGCTGTGATATCTGGCAGAGGAGGTGTTACTAAGTACTGATTACGTAGGGTGCCCAAACTTTTGCAGAGTGCCATAATAATGTTTTTATTTTGTAATTTTGTTCAATTTATGGCATAAAAAGTAACTATTCATCAATGTTTGCTGAAAATATTGTGTATTTTTCCCCCAGTTCCTAAAGAGACTGTATTAACTGATATTGTTGCTTTTGTAATTGAAAAGATGTTATTTGTCAAGGGGTGCCAAACCTTTGCATAAGACTGTACACAGTGTGTGTATGTGTTTATGTGAGTGTGTGTCTGTGTGTGTGTGTGTATATATATATATGTGTGTGTGTGTATATATTTCTGTATATGCATGTGTATATATATATTTATATATAGTTCACACACATTCAAACTTATTTGAATACACATTCAAAATTATTTTTATTATTATTATTTTCGTTTTTTTTTTTTTTGTGTTTTAAAATTTTTTATTTTTGCAATGGAAATAAAAATAAAGCAGTCCTCCGTAGAGGAGGGGTGGTGGAGGGAATATATATATATATATACATATATATAAAATAATTGTCACACAACTGGGGTGACATGCCTTTCCTGCTCACCCAATTTTAGTGCACTTTAGTTATGCATAATGACCTTCTAGTCTCGATACACCCATAAATATATATGTATATATATATATAGTTTTTTTTGTTTTTTTTTTTGCAATAGACAATAAAAATAACGCAGTTCTCCATAAAGGAGGGATGGTGGATGGAATATATATATACATATATATAAAATAATTGTCACACAACCTGGGTGACATGCCTTGCCTGCTCACCCAGTTTTAGTGCACCTTAGTTATTCATAATGACCATCTAGTCTCGATACACCCATAAATATATATGTATATATATATAGTTTTTTTTGTTTTTTTTTTTGCAATAGACAATAAAAATAACGCAGTTCTCCATAAAGGAGGGATGGTGGATGGAATATATATATACATATATATAAAATAATTGTCACACAACTTGGGTGACATGCCTTGCCTGCTCACCCAATTTTAGTGCAACTTAGTTATCCATAATGACCAACTAGTCTCGATACACCCATATATATATATATATGTACATATATATATAGTTTTTTTATTAGCAATAGAAAAGAAAAATAACGCAGTTCTCCGTAAAGGAGGGATGGTGGATGGAATATATATATATATATATATATATATACATTTATATAAAATAATTGTCACACAACCTGGGTGACATGCCTTGCCTGCTCACCCAATTTTAGTGCACCTTAGTTATCCATACTGACCATCTAGTCTCGACACACCCTATATATATATATATATATATATATATATATATATATATATATATATATGTATATATATAGATATTTTTTCTTTTTCTTGTGTTTTTTTTTCGCAATGGATATTAAAAATAAAGCAGTCCTCCGTAAAGGAGGGGTGGTGGAGGGAATATATATATACATATATATATAAAATAATTGTCACACAACCTGGGTGACATGCCTTGCCTGCTCACCCAATTTTAGTGCAACTTAGTTATCCATAATGACCAACTAGTCTCGATACACCCATATATATATATATATATATGTACATATATATAGTTTTTTTATTAGCAATAGAAAAGAAAAATAACGCAGTTCTCCGTAAAGGAGGGATGGTGGATGGAATATATATATATATATATATATATATATATATATATACATTTATATAAAATAATTGTCACACAACCTGGGTGACATGCCTTGCCTGCTCACCCAATTTTAGTGCACTTTAGTTATCCATACTGACCATCTAGTCTCGACACACCCATATATATATATATATATATATATATATATATATATATATATATATATGTATATATATATAGATATTTTTTCTTTTTCTTGTGTTTTTTTTTCGCAATGGATATTAAAAATAAAGCAGTCCTCCGTAAAGGAGGGGTGGTGGAGGGAATATATATATACATATATATATAAAATAATTGTCACACAACCTGGGTGACATGCCTTGCCTGCTCACCCAATTTTAGTGCAACTTAGTTATCCATAATGACCAACTAGTCTCGATACACCCATATATATATATATATATATATATGTACATATATATAGTTTTTTTATTAGCAATAGAAAATAAAAATAACGCAGTTCTCCGTAAAGGAGGGATGGTGGATGGAATAT
Organism: Brienomyrus brachyistius; assembly: GCF_023856365.1. Taxonomy (NCBI): domain Eukaryota; kingdom Metazoa; phylum Chordata; class Actinopteri; order Osteoglossiformes; family Mormyridae; genus Brienomyrus; species Brienomyrus brachyistius. Next base: position 131,343 of record NW_026042457.1, read on the forward strand.
ATATATATATATATATATATATATATATATATATATATATATATATATATATATATATATATATATATATATATATATACATTTATATAAAATAATTGTCACACAACCTGGGTGACATGCCTTGCCTGCTCACCCAATTTTAGTGCACTTTAGTTATCCATACTGACCATCTAGTCTCGACACAATCATATATATATATATATATATATATATATATATATATATATATATGTATATATATATAGATATTTTTTCTTTTTCTTGTGTTTTTTTTTCGCAATGGATATTAAAAATAAAGCAGTCCTCCGTAAAGGAGGGATGGTGGATGGAATATATATATAAAATAATTGTCACACAACCGGGGTGACATGCCTTGCCTGCTCACCCAATTTTAGTGCACCTTAGTTATTCATAATGACCATCTAGTCTCGATACACCCATAAATATATATGTATATATATATAGTTTTTTTATTAGCAATAGAAAAGAAAAATAACGCAGTTCTCCGTAAAGGAGGGATGGTGGAGGGAATATATATATACATTTATATAAAATAATTGTCACACAACTGGGGTGACATGCCTTGCCTGCTCACCCAATTTTAGTGCACCTTAGTTATCCATAATGACCAACTAGTCTCGATACACCCATAAATATATATGTGTATATATATATATATATATATATATAGTTTTTTTGTGTTTTTTTTTTGCAATAGACAATAAAAATAACGCAGTTCTCCATAAAGGAGGGATAGTGGATGGAATATATATATACATATATATAAAATAATTGTCACACAACCTGGGTGACATGCCTTGCCTGCTCACCCAATTTTAGTGCACCTTAGTTATCCATACTGACCATCTAGTCTCGATACACCCATATATATATATATATATGTACATATATATAGTTTTTTTATTAGCAATAGAAAAGAAAAATAACGCAGTTCTCCGTAAAGGAGGGATGGTGGATGGAATATATATATAAAATAATTGTCACACAACCGGGGTGACATGCCTTGCCTGCTCACCCAATTTTAGTGCACCTTAGTTATTCATAATGACCATCTAGTCTCGATACACCCATAAATATATATGTATATATATGTATTGTTTTTTTTTTTTTTTTTTTTTGCAATAGACAATAAAAATAGCGCAGTTCTCCATAAAGGAGGGATGGTGGATGGAATATATATATACATATATATAAAATAATTGTCACACAACCTGGGTGACATGCCTTGCCTGCTCACCCAATTTTAGTGCACTTTAGTTATCCAGAATGACCATCTAGTCTCGATACACCCATGAATATATATGTATATATATATATATATATATATATATATATATATATAGTTTTTCTGTTTTTTTTTTGCAATAGACAATAAAAATAACGCAGTTCTCCATAAAGGAGGGATGGTGGATGGAATATGTATATGCATATATATAAAATAATTGTCACACAACCTGGGTGACATGCCTTGCCTGCTCACCCAATTTTAGTGCACCTTAGTTATCCATACTGACCATCTAGTCTCGATACACCCATATATATATATATATATATATATATATATATATATATATATATATGTACATATATATAGTTTTTTTATTAGCAATAGAAAAGAAAAATAACGCAGTTCTCCGTAAAGGAGGGATGGTGGATGGAATATATATATATATATATATACATTTATATAAAATAATTGTCACACAACCTGGGTGACATGCCTTGCCTGCTCACCCAGTTTTAGTGCACCTTAGTTATCCATAATGACCATCTAGTCTCGATACACCCATAAATATATATGTATATATATATATATATATATATATATAGTTTTTTTATTTTTTTCGTAATGGACAATAAAAATAACGCAGTTCTCCGTAAAGGAGGGATGGTGGATGGAATATATATATACATATATACATTTATATAAAATAATTGTCACACAACCTGGGTGACATGCCTTGCCTGCTCACCCAGTTTTAGTGCACCTTAGTTATCCATACTGACCATCTAGTCTCGATACACCCATAAATATATATACTGAACAAAAATATAAACGCAACACTCTTGTTTCTGCTCCCATTTTTCATGAGATGGACTTAAAGACCTACAATTCATTCCAGATACACAATATTACCATTTCTCTCAAACATTTCTCACAAATCAGTCTAAATGTGTGATAGTGAGCACTTCTGCTTTGCTGAGATAATCCATCCCACCTCACAGGTGTGCCACATCAAGATGCTGATCTGACATCATGGGTAGTGCACAGGTGTACCTTATACTGCCCACAATAAAAGGCCACCCTGGAATGTGCAGTTTTTTGCTTTATTGGGGGTCTGGGGACTCAGAACCGGTCAGTATCTGGTGTGACCACCATTTGCCTCATACAATGCAACACATCTTCTTCGCATAGAGTTTATCAGATTGTCAATTGTGGCCTGTGGAATGTTGGTCCACTCCTCTTCAATGGCTGTGCGAAGTTGTTGGATATTAGTGGGAACTGGTACACGCTGTCGTATACGCCGGTCAAGCACATCCCAAACATGCTCAACGGGTGACATGTCCGGTGAGTATGCTGGCCATGCAAGAACTGGGACATTTTCAGCTTCCAAGAACTGTGTACAGATCCTTGCAACATGGGGCCGTGCATCATCTGTCTGAGTGGCTGGTCTCAGACGATCTTGGAGGTGAACCTGCTGGATGTGGAGGTCCTGGGCTGGTGTGGTTACACGTGGTCTGCGGTTGTGAGGCCGGTTGGATGTACTGCCATATTCTCTGAAACGCCTTTGGAGACGGCTTATGGTTGAGAAATGAACATTCAATGCACGAGCAACAGATCTGGTTGACATTCCTGCTGTCAGCATGCCAATTGCACGCTCCCTCAATGCTTGTGGCATCTGTGGCATTTTGCTGTGAGACAAAACTGCACATTCCAGGGTGGCCTTTTATTGTGGGCAGTATAAGGTACACCTGTGCACTACCCATGATGTCAGATCAGCATCTTGATGTGGCACACCTGTGAGGTGGGATGGATTATCTCAGCAAAGCAGAAGTGCTCACTATCACACATTTAGACTGATTTGTGAGAAATGTTTGAGAGAAATGGTAATATTGTGTATCTGGAATGAATTGTAGATCTTTAAGTCCATCTCATGAAAAATGGGAGCAAAAACAAAAGTGTTGCGTTTATATTTTTGTTCAGTGTATGTATATGTATACATATAGTTTTTTTTGTGTTTGTGAAAACGGGTCTTTAATCGGGGAAACGGAGCGGGTAGAGCAGGACGGAACGCAGGCATTGACAAACTACAATGACGGACAGGGCAAACAGGTAAGACCAGGACTTAAAATAGGTCATGACTAATCAAAGTAATCGGGCAAAGCAGGAGACGATCAGGGAAGCACACGTGGGTAATCAGGGGGCGTGGCACACACGAGGAGCGGACAAGCCGGGCATATATGTATATCTATATAAAACCTCATTAATGAGGGACAGGGAACAGAACGGACAGACAGAACTGGCACAGGGGAAGGAGCCAGGACAAGACTTGACATAAGACAGGAAAGGCAGAGAAACAGATCAGAAAGGGGGACACGGAGGGAACAGGCAGGACAAAAGGACCGGGAGTGAACGAAGGGAACATCGGGGAAAGAGGAGCAGAAGCCAGAGGGACGAGGGACAAAGAGAGGAGGGACAGAGACAGGAGGAACAAAGCGAGGGGGAGCAGAGGCAGGAGGGACAAAGACGGGAGGCCAGGGAGAGAAGGAGGGGGAACCAAGAGGAGCCCGAGGGAGACCCAGCGGGCGACGGGAGGCAGCCGGAAGGGCTGCAGGCGGCCGGGAGGCCGGAGCCGGAGGGGCCGAGGAGACGGGGTGAGGGACAGACGCAGGGACGAAGGAGGGAGTCGGAGGGGAGACCAGGGAAGGGACGAAGGAGCTGGAAGGGACCCTGGCGAGGGCAAGGAGAGAGGGGGGAGCCGCAGCAGACGGCGACGTCCTCCGACACGCCAGAGCGGGAGGACCAGCAGGCGAATGAGGAGCCGCCGTCGGGGGGCCCGCAGGCAACCGATAAGACGCCGGAGGAGGGACCGAGGCAGGGCGACGAGGCCGCGGAGGGGGACCCGCAGACGACAGCCGACCCGGAGGGCCAGGACCCGCAGGTGCCGACCAAGCCCTAGCGCCGGCGAGGGAGGGCGAGCCAGGGGGGCTGGGCGGGTGGGACCCCAGCCGTGCGTCTGTGTCCTCTCCCCTTATGGGACACAGACATAAGGACCTGCGGCCGGGGTCGGGCTCGTCGGGGTGAGGGTACCAGAGTCACAGGGGGAGAAGGGACTGGAGTGGGGCCAGGGACTGGAGCTGCAGGCTGCAGAGGGGGCGCCTGCCCGGGAGCTGCAGGCAGGGAAAGCGCCTCGGACGTGGGCGCGGTAGCTGCAGGCAGCGGAGACGGCTGCTCGGGCTCTGGGGCCGCAGGGGGCACTTATTTTATTATATAAAATAAGTGTCACACAACCGGGGTGACATGCCTTGCCTGCTTGTGGGATGAGGAAGACTCAGGGACTGGAAATGGGATTAAAACTGAAGATGTGCTCATTCCTTTGTGTATTTACAAATTTTCCTTCCGTCAGACATGAGGAGTTTGCTGCTATATTTGGCACTAATAGAGATTCTGATGCTGCTATTTTTATTGTCTATTAGTTTGTTATTATTTACAAGTTCTGTTGTGTTTTTGCATTTTTCTCTTCTGGTTAATTAACTGCTGTCTGTTTGCTGTGAAGTATGAGTGTGGTGAGTAAGACTCAGGGACTGGAAGTGGGATTACAACTAAAGATAACATGCTTATTCTTTTTGTATTGTTTACAAATTTCCTTCCGTCAAACATGAGGAGTTTGCTGCTATATTGTGCACTAACAGAGATTCTGATGCTGCTATTTTATTGTTTATAAATGTGTTATTGTTTCCAGTATTCAAGTATTCGAGTATTCAATAAATGCTAAATTGAGAAATTTTGTGTATCGTTTGTTATTATTAGTGTGATATTTTACCATGCAAATAGAGGGGAAAACGTCCAATTATCGGCCAAAAAAAATCAGCAGCATATATCGGCCATCGCCTGACCCTTGACTTGAAAAACCCATATCGGTCGACCTCTAGTAACAGTACATTCTGTCCAATTCATCCATCGAGTTAAGTCACACACACCCACTTGAGGGGGCACTCCGCAGACGTGAGGATGGGGATGTTCTTTCCGCTATAACATCCACTGCAGAAGTACATCTCGCTCCTGTTCACAGGGCTTACTTCAATGATGAAGCAGGGCTGGTTGTCTGGACAAGAAGTTGTCCTGCTGCTGGGTCTCGGTGCCGGTTTTTCCACCTAAGCTTGAAGGTGGAAATGTGTTCCAACTTGGTCCCTGGGACTGCAGCATAGCCAAACATCGCGAGCAGCGTCGGCCACACCCACCACCAGCCATCACACCGTCCTATACACATAAAGAAGAACTAAAACATAGAGTGTTGTGACAATCTATGCGTTAATGTTTGGCAGCATAGGTGATTCATTAAAATTATACCGAAGAATGGAAAATGTGATATTTAGAATATTTTTTGCCATTTAGTAGCTAATTTAAGCACTTACCCAATGCTCAATTTGTTTTAGGTCAGTAATGTCCTGAGCCAAAAGAATGAATGTATGAATTTAATACAATTCACCCACTCCCACCCACACACAAATCTGAAATTCAATTTAAGACACTTCTTAAACATTAGTGCATTAACAAAAAAGGAAAATCTTAAGAGATTCAGTAGGATTTTCTATGTTAGACTTAAGCTAATAGTTCAATAGTTTTTACATATTTCAATATACCAATTTGACTTTAATGTTGAAACAGATGCTAAAACATGGAATAATTTCATAACTAGAGAAACATGTTATTCACAAACACTAGCAAAGGTAGCTTATAGTTAAGCTTACTTAAGTCAGCAAGTCAGGCTACAGTGTGTAAGAATAGTCCGTAAACGATAATTTGTCTCAGTCTTACATGACAGAATAAGTAAACAGAAAATATAAAATGGCTGAAACAGCGTCATTAACGCCAGCTACAGTAGAGGCGCAGAAAAGGTGTCATGACTGAAGTATTCCCAAACTCTGGAAGACCGTATGCGAGCCTTTTTTTGCCGCGTGTTTCTCCAGAGGCTCCGGAGCTCCGCTGGTTGACACAGCCATGTTGGTTCATGTGCAGGGGGACGAGCGGCAAATTTCTTTTTTGCAGGGTGGTAGGTGATGTCTCATTAATATTTATTAATTTACTTACAAAATGGTGCGGCACTGCATCCAAGCCTGCGGCACTCAGAGTCACAAATACAGTGGAAACCATTTGTAGTAATTACGTCTGTCTGGCTGATTTCCAACTAATTGATATTTGTATATTTATTACATGAATATAAGGTAATATAAGGTAATAGAAGAGGTATTTAATGGTTTTCCATCTGAGGAATTTGCAAAAAACTGCAGTGCATGATGGGTCGGACCTAAAGGCTGCCTTAACGTCCTCATCTGTATGACGACATACATCAAGACTAGGAAGGTGCATAATGTTCATGTCTGGTTGCGTTTGTTGGTCCAGAAAGTAATTCAATTTCGCCATGTAGGTTACGTTCTTAAAAACTGCTTGGATATAGCCCGATTATATGCTGTGGGCCTTTTAATTTCTTTGTTTACCAGGTAGGCTACCTTCTTTAAACTGCGTTTTGTTAGACTACATATTTAGGGAGGTCTTTATAAATTTATAGTAGTCTTCATAAATATGTACATAGTTTAGCCTAACCCAGCCACTTAAGGGAGAAAGCCAGCTCAACTAGGTGTCGGTCCCAAGCCCGGATTAATGGGGAGGGTTGGCGTCAAGAAATAAAGAGACTGTATCTTCACTGCATGACTGATGTCAAAATGTGTGAAATATGTGGTTGTATTAATAAATGCATTAAAGTAGGTTAATGATTCTGTGCTGTCTAAATTGTATAGAAAATTTCTACGTATAGCCAAACAAATCTCCTCCTGTTTGAAAAGGCATAGAAAAAGCAATTTAGCCACTAAACCTTTACAGTTTTTGTGAGGGACAGTCGAATTCTCTCGTTTCTCTCGTCAAGTTTTTTTGTGATCCTGCACCTACACTTTGCCGGCCCCAGGAGGATGGGCTCCCCCTTTGAGTTTGGTCCCTCCCAAGGTTTCTTCCTTCTTGGGAGTTTTTCCATGCTATCGGCGCCTATGGCTTACTCACTGGGGGCTTTGGGTGGGCATGATATAAAGCAAAGCATTTTCCCTCCCAGTTTCCTCCTCTGGTCCACATTGCAGGACCATCAGCCATCAGAAACAGCCAGACGGTCTCCTTCAGCTTCTTTAGTGTCCTTGGAAGCCAAGGCAGTTTTAGGTCTGAGAAGAGGTTTATCAGAAGGACACATATTACGTCGTTTGTCCTGAAATGTAACATGGGGAGGAAAAGTTAAGCGGTTTAGTCAGATTGGAGTCGTTTATTCAGCAGTGGCAGCGCCAGTGACTTAATGCTACAGGTGCTATAGGGGAGTGAGATTATTTAGACCGGGTGCTTTAGCTTTTCAGCTTATGTAGATGGTGTATAGAAGCACACAGCACGATAAGCTACAGCATGGATAAAATAGGATAAAATATGAAATTCTAACGTCTAGCTCACAGAGCCTCTATGTGTACTTTGAAGAAAAAATACACTACAAGTATGCTGTAAAAACCGCAAAAATGTCTTACACAATATACAGATTTTACAGATAGTTAAAGAAAAAATGAAACCAATATTTTGGGGGTGCTGTGGGGGTACTATGGTCATTGGAGGAGGAGCTAGAGCCCCCCCCCCCAAGCTTTTCCTTGGTGCTGCCACTGTTGTTCAGATTAAAAGTAACATTGTCATTAATAAACAGTACTCTGATCAAATTTTTGCATGTACAAACACAATCAAAGTTTAACCACATGTTTAGACACAATTCACACACCTGTTACATTTCCATAATGCTAAGACTCTCTACACTTACTTCATCCACTTTCTTGTTTGGTACACAGTCATTTGATGGATGTGTAAGATCATTACCAGACCGTCTGCTGCAAACTCTACAGTTAATGAATGGCTGCAAAAACACACAGACACACAAAAACAGTATTTAAAGAGTGGTGGGCAATAAATACAGTGAGAGAAGGTGTAGTAAAGATATATCTAATGATTTAAGGCAGAGCTGCTGGAGTGCAGGGTTTAATGACACAGAACAATTTTAGAGGAAAGAGCTTCCAAAGCAGGGTCACCATAAGGCTATATTATACAAAGCAAGTTCATCTAAAAGTATGAACAACAAATCCCGTTTAACTGAACACTGCTCTGTATTAAAATACTGTCCTCCGATCAAGCTAAGTGGTCCTGTAGTTCACTATTTAAAGAGGTAAATTTAAAGGGTAATTCACACTGCACATCTACCCTGCTCTGACCAGGTTTAATTACTGGCTTTCTAATTAAAACAAGAGTTAAGTCCTGCCCTTTCACCACAAAACACCACACTGCCATTTAAGGCTGATTTCAACAATGAGTTTTAGTTAACCTGGCTCGATTGAGTTAACTCTGGGTATGTAAAACCCGCTTTGTAGTACAGCCCACAGGTCTTTAAATAAGGCCAGCTAGGGTTCATAGCTCGAAGCATAATCTACAGGTCACCCCTCAGATGATTAGCATTTGCTTCTGCCTGGTAATCCAGCCTTTAAGCCTGTAAACCTACTAAAATTTGAGAATAAGGTGAAGGAACTGGCTCTTTGAGGCCACCTATGTATTTGTTACTTTATTGTTGGCTAACTTTCCCCCGCAGGGCATCAAAAAAGTTAACATGAACCTAAATTAATTTGCTAACTGATATGTCCAATGCTCACAGTCACAGTGACTCTTTACTTACCCTCTTGTCCATGAAAATACAGTCAGCCCGATGGTCTGTTGCAGTTGACTTTGGACATTTTGTTGCTCTCAAGAGAATCTCAATGTCAATGTATTCACTGCTGATCTAAATCACATAAACACGTTATATACAAAATTGCCTACAACTGTTTTAAAGGCAATATAACAAACAATAATCACCCAAAAAATGGCAAACTGTCACAGACTTGACTGCAGCAGATTCAGAGAGAAACTGTGAGAAGGTAAAATTGACCAGGGCTGAGATATACAACCATCACTTTCATTGTGAAGAGACATTAAGCATCATATGCATTGAAATTAAAACATCAAAATCAATGTGATACTCATTAGTTCAGCTTGCAGATGATGAAAGTTTCACACTTTTGTAAACACTTTCTCAGCAGTTACCTTCGGACGGCCCTGGATGTTATAGAAATTCATGTGCTGACGGGTTCCTTGATGAGCATTTTCGACTGCGAGTTTAATGGCCGTCTTGTGAGTGCAGGGAGACTGTGGTAATCTTGCTGGGCCTCTGTGGAGATAAGCAGAGCTCCATAAGCCAAAACCAGAAGCAGCAGGCGGGTCATCTTCCTCTCAGCTTTGAAGGGAGAAGCAGGACTGAGGACACTGATCTGTGGTCCCCTTATCCAGCACGTCCAGGGGCGTGTCCTTCACTCGAAACAAACAGACCTTTGAACAACATTGGAAAACTCTTCAGGATGAATTGAGGCAGGTGGTCAAGTGGGTTTATTGTTATTTCAGCAATATACACAGTACACAGTGAAAGGAAACATTGTTCCTCCTGGACCACGGTGCAACACAAAGAAGAAAAACAGAAACAACACAAGATGACACAAGTGCGGGCAAGATAGAACTATACAGAGTGAAAGGAGCACAAACAGAGGGAGAAAGTGCAAGATAAACACAAGAGCAACAATACAATACTACAGGACAAGACAGCGCAGTCAAGAACACAGAGTGCAGCCAGAGCTAACCTGAATAGGGGCATCAAGGTTGCCAGGCAGGCAGAGAAACAGAAAATAGAGGTCTACTTCACATACAACAACCCACAGTGGGTGTGGCAGGGAATACAACACATTACAAACTTCAAAGGCAACAACACCGTCACTGTTAACAGCAACGCCCTTTTAGCAAAGGAGCTAAACAGCTTCTTTGCTCGTCTGGAGGAACACAGAGCAGACATAGCCACACTGCCCCCTCCCCCAATCTCCAGCACTCACAGACTCCCTCTGCAGGAACACCACGCGAGAAGGCACATTGCATCTCTAGGTGTGTGGAGTTTAAGACAAGGCAAGTGATGCTACGATAATATAATTCCTTGGTAAGACCCCACCTAGAATATTGTGTGCGGGTTTGGTTACCATACCTTAAGAAGGACATTGCTGCCTTGGAAAAGGTGCAACGTAGGGCAACGAGAATGATTCCTGGTCTTAGAGGAATGTCTAATGAGGAGAGGTTAGCTGAGCTGAATCTGTTTAGCCTCGAGCAAAGGAGACTAAGGGGGGACATAATCCAGGTGTTTAAGATTCTAACAGGTCTGGATGCTGTTCAGCCAAATGGCTATTTCAATGTTAGTTTAAATACCAGAACTCGTGGCCATAAGTGGAAATTAGCTGGAGAACATTTTAAAACGAATTTGATGAAGCATTTCTGTACACAGCGTGTAGATAGAGTATGGAATAGTCTTCCTGTTATTGTAACACAAGCTAAAACCCTGGGTTCTTTTAAATCAGAGCTAGATAAGATTTTTGAGCTATTAGCTAAGTTCTCCTCAAAGGAGCTTGATGGGCCGAATGGCCTCCTCTCATTTGTAAATCTCTTTGGTTCTTATGAGTCAGCTTACAGAGATGAGGTCCAGAAACTGATAGGTTGGAGTTCAGCAAACAATTTGGCACTAAACAGCACAAAGACAAAGGAATCACTGACTTCAGGAAGGATGGAGGCGACACTGGCCTGCCTAGATGGATGGATGGATGTTTTTATTGACATTGTAAGTACAATGAGATTTAGTTTGGAACGCGCCAGCAGCTACACAGTATATTTACAATTATATAGATTGTGAGGCATAAAATAAGGTGTGAGTAATATAACATAACGACATAATATAAGTAATCATTAATTAATCATTACAGATGGTATGAGGTGTGAACCGCTAGGCTGCTATGGCATGTTTGGTATCAAACCGATGGAAAATCACTCCAGTTTCCAAATCTGGTCAGTGGTTACCACGAAAGTGAATATATCAAAAGTTACACCAGCCTAACGAAAATCATCAATACAAGGGAAATCACTCTGGTCATAAATCTCAAAAGGACTGATACAGACCCCCTTCCGAAAGCCCGCCAAATGGATGGTCAGCCATTGGTCCAGGAGTCGAATTCCTGGTCACTCCTATTCACGAACTTTACACTATAAAACCTGGCACCTCAGAACAAAGCCAGGAGAGGAGAAACAGAAGGGAGGAGAAAACAAAAGACCATCAGCACGAAGAGAGGCAGAGAACATCAGCCCAAGAGAAGAGAAGCCCACAAGAAGCCCTCCTGAAGCCTATCAGTGAAGACCCAGCTGGACAGAGAACTGCAACCAAGCCCAAGCTTCACCAGGAGAGGGAATCAGAGGGGCTCCACTCCAACAACCGCTGCAAACACCGCGCCTCCCTGAGTGCCATCACCCATCAGCTCATCAGCCTCCGCAACCAACTGCCAAGACCCCCCCCCCCCCACTCTGCAACCAAGTAAACAAACTTCCTTTCATTTATAACAACCTAAACTCCTATTCACCTGCTATATTACTTTAGGACAGTATTTCCACAAATTGCTTGCTTTGCAGAACAGTATTTTCCCTTTTAAGGTTACTCATTTTAAATCTGGTCATTGCATTTTCATGATTACATTGTTTGTGTCCACTCCGTTATTTCGTGTTTATTGTTTGTTAGGTGTAATGTCTGTCTTATGTTAGTTATAGGAATAAATGCATGTCTTTTACACAACTTCAGCCTCCGTTCATTGAGTGCTCACAAGAATCCCTGCCTGTGCGATCTACGCTCTGAAACCTCAAATTCGCCTGAAATATCGCGAGACTCTCTCTCATTGGCCGTGAGGGGAGCTTCGCTACCGATCGTTTACATTACCTGGTGACGCAGCTCGTTGGACAAGCCTTCTATTCTAACCCAGGTTATTACGTGATACTGGTTATTAATGAGTTCCATTTAAGTCACACATTAACAGACTCACGGTGTTTCGCAATTGAGTTTGAGCCGACCATTCAGCATAAAAATTGGTTAATAATCACAAGGCACAAGGTTTAAACTTATTCTGAGCACACAATTTAAACTTTTTATGACCGAACGTGCAGTGAAGAAGCGCTACTGTCAACTGGTTGCAAAAGTCGCACTCATGGCAATCTGAAGGCATTTAAGCGGGATCATATGGGCTTATTATAGTTATTTTTATTTCTATTATTAGTAGTTATATTATTTTGTTTTATTTTCGGTGATTTCATTGTAGTTCTTTCGTATTAAACTGCAGTAAACTTTAACCCTATGTCTGACGAGATTCTCAGATGTAGCGCTTTGTTTCCAGGTTCAATTCGGACGAGTGTCTCCGTTTCTATATATCCTGGGAGAGATCTCTCTATTAGCGAACGGGAATACTTGTTATGAGGTTCTAACCTAAATTATGTTGCGCTTGGACATAAGACCGATAGCTTAGTTACCTATCAGGATCATACTCGTATGTGTGTGCCTGCTTTAGACAAAGCAAGTTTAACACAACTTTGCGCTGTGAGCCAAGTGTGTGTCATTTAGAAATTGGGAGTCTCCTGTGCTTGAGACCCGCCGTGGTTAAGCACCATTTGCGACGAGATATAGTGCACTCACAATTTAAATCTGTCGCCGTAACGCGTGCGCCGTCTCGCTTCAGTAATTGTTTTAAGGGGTGATGACGAAGATGACGAATTTACTTTCCTGAAGAGGAGCAGGATGGGTCACGCGTTCTGTAAGATTTGTCTCCCACGGGGAAGGAACGATGTCAGTCGGCATGAAAAATCCAAGTCATTAGTGAATGACAGAGCCGCATGAGTGAACATGAAAAATTAATAGAAAATAAATGACAAATGGTTATTTTATATTTTATATATTTTATATATTTATATTTATATTATATTTTATATAATTTATATTATTTTATATTTCCTGTCTTAAAATGTAAGGGATACACATGGTCATTTCCGTTGTTTCCTGTTTCCTGCGAGAGTGATACTGACTGCTAGCGCGCGAACTTTGAAACCATAGATATCACCTAAATAATAATTCGAGTTAAGTCATTGGGAAAAAGCTTCGCAAGATTAATAATCCTCCAAAATAAATAAATAAAATTTCCCAGACCCCGACGGATTAATCACCTACGCAAGTACCGACCCACGATCTTCGTTCAATTAAGAAGGTGCTTCCAGCCTTACAGCCTCAGTTTACGTAAGTACAACGCCATGTCTACTGTTCCGTGTTCTGAGTGTAATATGTTTAGCTATTCTTCTCCAGTCATTAGCGGTATTTATACATGTGAGAAGTGTCAGTTAGTCGCTAGACTGACGGAGAAGATTGTAGTGTTAGAGGGACGTATCCGGACGTTACATAACATTCAGGAGAATGAGAGTTTTATTGACTCAGTATTAGCGGCTCCGGATATGTCCGCGATAGCCAGTAAGTCTCCCCCTGCTCCGGCAGCAGAGCCTTCGCAGCAAGGCGAGTGGGTGACGACCCGGCGGCATAGTCGCAAATCCAAACCAAACTTACACCGGCACCATTCGCCTATCCGCGTTTCCAACAGGTTCTCCCCACTCAGTGAAACTCCCACTGAGACGCCTGTTGAAAGTGCTCTAATAATTGGTGATTCTATTCTAAGAAACGTGAGAGTAGCGACTCCAGCGACCATTGTAAATTGTCTCCCGGGTGCCAGAGCGACCGACATCTCGGCAAATTTAAAAGTGCTGGCTAAAAGTAAACGTAAATACTCTCAGATAGTTATCCACGTCGGCACTAATGATGTCCGATTGAGGCAATCGGAGATCACAAAGGCAAATTTTAAAGAGGTGTGCAACATTGCGAAGAAGATGTGTGTGTCAGTAACGTGCTCTGTCCAGACTAAAAACTCAAGTCCAGACTAAAAACACACCTGTTTAGTTTAGCGTATAGGGACACTAGTTCTAGCCCTAGCTAACTCTTCACTCCCAGGCAGACCTGTAGTGTGAGGTGTAGAGCTGGGTGGGGATCGGTGCCATTGGCTTTGGATGAACTGGATTGTCAGTGCTGTCACTCTAGCTTTGCAATCTCTTGTGGAACTGGAGTGCTGACATTTCAGGGACTCCCCATGCCGGCATTCCCACTTGCCTCTCCCTCCTACTGATGCTGCCATAGCCATATCTGCCGGAGCTTGCAGATTGCACTTCATATTGTACTCACCTAGCTTTTAGCACTGCCAATAGCCTCCTCTACTATGCCTAATTGTACATTTTATTTCCCCTACTCCTCCTGGGGGTGATGCCTGGAGACCTCAATCTATCAAGATATCCAGCACACCCGACCACCACCAGTGACGTCCCTGCATCCAGCTCGCCGTTCTGATCTTCCATGTATGACCCGCTGCCTTACCTCTGGTTGCCTGGCAATTGGAAGAAGACTCGGCTTCGGCATTGGCTTATCTTCCTTGCTCTCCTCTCTCTATTTGACTATCCCTGCCGGCCCCTGGAGGATGGGCTTCCCCTTTGAGTCTGGTCCCTCTCAAGGTTTCTTCCTTCTAGGGAGTTTTTCCTTGCCACTGTCGCCTATGGCTTACTCACTGGGGGCTTTGGGTGAGGATACTGTAAAGCGCTTTGAGACAATGTAATGTTGTGATAATGCGCTATATAAAAATAAATTTGTTTGTTTGTTGTTGTTGATACTGGAGCCTGGTTGCGGTGGTGGGATGGCTCACGGCGGGTGCCGGAAAATTTCCTTTATTTTCAAATCCAAACCTTGACAGGTATGCTGCTGTTCCAAATCATGGGTGCATGTTACAAGTGCGGAACATATTTTAACTTAGTACTAACTTAGCATCATATTTGATCTGATTCGACTGAATATCCCAGGTTTCCATCTCTCATGCATCTGGTGTGACGTGTTTTCAGACTCTCAGGCTGGCGCCTGAGAAACGTCTCACTCCGGCCAGCTGACCAAAGTTGGTAACCTTGGTATTGTGTGTAGGAGATTCGGTATAACTATAATTTCGTTCTCCATTTGCATGCCCGAAGTGTCTTTAAGTGTTATGTAGTTTTGCCTGAAACGCAAAAATAAAACAAAGCAATTAAAGCCGATCAGTGGCTCAAATTGTGCTGTAGCGATTGAAGAACTTTTGTCGGAAGTTGGATTCGAACTTGGGATGCCTTACTTGGGAGAACAGAATACCAGAATAGAGTAGGTTAAGTCCAGCCTTGGCTTCCAAGCTGACGTTTTTCTACATATGTGCTTGTGTATCATGGACAGTAAGAGGGGGCAGGCAAGGAGAGAATTTCTCTCTTTGGGGATCAATAGAGTGTTGTTATTATAACGTCTAAAAAGTATGATGGTCTGTCGATAAATCAATAACAATATCAATGAAGTCAATGTTTATCTAAAGGAATCAGAATTCAGGAAAAGCCAGGGGCCGGACCGAGTGTAGGGGGCGTGGCCAGAGACAGCCTGCTGACTGTTCCAAATCATGGGTGCATGTTACAAGTCCGGAACATATTTTAACTTAGTACTAACTTAGCATCATATTTGATCTGATTCGACTGAATATCCCAGGTTTCCATCTCTCATGCATCTGGTGTGACGTGTTTTCAGACTCTCAGGCTGGCGCAAAGAAATCTTACGGGAATTGAACGTCTCACTCCGGTCAGCTGACCAAAGTTGGTAACCTTGGTATTGTGTGTAGGAGATTCGGTATAACTATAATTTCGTTCTCCATTTACATGCCCGTAGTGTCTTTAACCGGCTGCACAAACTGGATCCGCCTCCATTACGACACAACTTTGCCCTTATTGGCTTAAGAATTTAGTCACATACATGACGTATATCTGCTATTTCTCCCGAGAAGCAGGTAAAGCAGTGGTAACTGCTTTGTAGTTAATTTACCTGGTAAAATTAAGTTTAAATAAATGATATAAATACTGTAATAGTACTCGTGAGCTTTGTTTATTTGTTATTAGTTATTGTAATGTTGCGCTGCTTTATTTGTTTAATCGTCTAGTCTGTGGAGACATTCAAGTTAATCAAATAAGAATTGCACTGTACACTGTACATGACCATAAAAACTTTGTATCCTTGAAATAAATGTTTTTGATCTTTTCCTTGGCAGTTATCTTTTTACACAGGGCCTCTATGTACACGATAGTTTTTTTTTTCACGACTAACAGTATGGATCAGGAGTTGGTTATTGTAAAAGAAGTAATGTGCATGCAGGTGATATTTGTATAGATTTATCCACACCCTTGTAGCAGTGCTGCCATTGCAGTCAGATCTCGCAAACTAGGAGTATTAGTTGTCTTTATTTCTCTTTATTTCTTGACGCCAACCCTCTCCATTAATCCGGGCTTGGGACTGGCACCTACCTGAGCTGGCTTGCTCCCTTAAGTGGCTGGGTTAGGCTAAACTATATATATATATTTACCAAGACTACAATAAAACATCTCGAAATGTGTAGTCTAGCAAAACGCAGTTTAAAGAAGGTAGCCTACCTGGCGAAATTGCAAACAAATTAAGGGCGTTAGGCAGCCTTTAGATCCTACCCATCATGCACTGCAGTTTTTTGCTAATTCCTCAAATGGAAAACTGTCCATCCATCCATCCATCCATTTTCCAAACCGCTTATCCTACTGGATCGCGGGGGGTCTGGAGCCTATCCCGGAAGCAATGGGCACGAGACAGGGAACAACTCAGGATGGCGGGCCAGCCCATCGCAGGGCACACTCACACACTATTCACTCACGCATACACTCCTATGGGCAATTTAGCAACTCCAATTAGCCTCAGCATGTTTTTGGACTGTGGGGGAAACCAGAGTACCCGGAGGAAACCCCACGATGACATGGGTAGAACATGCAAACTCCACACACATGTGACCCAGGTGGAGACTCGAACCCGGGCCCTAGAGGTGTGAGGCAACAGTGCTAACCACTGCACCACCATGCTGCCCCCTAAATGGAAAACCATTAAATACAAAAGGAAAACAAAAGTGCTGTAAGACTGTATACTTATGTGTATGTTAGTAAAGGCTGTAGCTGACACAACGGACCCCACTAATTAGAAAGGGGTAATTGTACACATGTGGCATCCAGTATGTTCTTCTATAACAGTTTTTAAAAAAAAAAAAAAACTCACATTACACAAATTGGCACTATCAAAACGAGGATTATGGGGAAAATGGGGACTGTGATGGAGATTACATACACGTAGGCATGGTATTTAGTTTTTTTTAATCTGGTCACCTTCCAGAGTAATTGTAAACTAAAACCATCTTCACCCTATTTGATTCTTTATAAATGGACAATCAGTCGTGCAGTAAATGGGGGTATAGAGAGACACAGAGCTTGTCTAACAAGAAACCCTGGGAAGCTAACATTAATAGGGTGGGTATGGATAGCAAAACCATTGATACAGATTACAGATTTATATCTCACCTGAACCCTGGCGGGCTCCGTGCCAATAGGGGTTGGGATTAGGGTTAGTTAACTTAAGTAGTAATATTGATGTGTATATTCTCCTATTCTCCAGTCAGTGAATCGTGAAACGTAATGTTAATATGTTTCTATACCTATATGTTCTGCTTAAAAACCCATAAAGGCAAGCACAGTGTTTAGACATTCTGTTACTTAGACTAGTAAACACTAAGATCCTTCAGCTTTCAATTAACCTGACACAACAGTCTAAACAACAAATGTGTGCCATGTCATTTGTCATCTTTACATCTTGTATCCTTTATATGGTAATTGGATTTTCAAGGTGGAATTGCAGGTCGATCATTTTAAGGATCTAGATGTAAACCTCCCTGGTGTTGCTTTAATATTTTTTTTGCACAATTTGCTTCACACACTTCCTCCAGCAGAGAAGCTTACAATACTACACCCCACCAAATGACTGGATGATGCCTTTTTATTTAAGGTCTGGCTGTGAGCCTCGATTACCGATACACTATCTTCAGGCTCCTGCCGGGATCAGTCAGTATGGTGGACCTTTGGAGGAATGGGTACAAAACCATCAGGAAAGTTTGCAGGTGCTTCAAGAGTATGTGAAGGCTTAGTTGGAGGAACAAGCCACACCACGAAATCGGAAACACAATGAGTTGGTTAATGATTAGGGGTTTGATGAAGGTCAGCTGGTGTGTTTGCGGAACCATGTTCGAGGTAAAATACAGGATCATTGGGATGCCTGTTTGTATATGGTAGTTCGGTGTCCCCAAGATCAGGGTGCAGTTTACTCTGCAACTCCAATGGAGGGGGACGGGGTTGTCCGTCAAGTTCACCGAACAGAGTTGCGTCCAGTACCACAGGGGGTTGTTATGTCAGGGGAAGATGTTCTGGTAATGTCTCCTGAGTCTGGGTTGCCCACAGGGGCAACAGAAATGGAATCGGATGAGGACTCTGTGATTTTACGGGGACAGGGCTGGTGGGAGGGGTCGCAATAGAGCATCCACAAGTAGGCCTCGTATAATGGAGGAGGTTATGTCCCCCCCGAGGTGTAGAGACCAGTTAAACGTTCGGTGAGGTCCACCACTGGTCATCATACCAACCCTTATAAGTTACCACGGTCAGTGAATGATCGTTCGGTTGGGGAGGAAGACCAGTGGTTTGGGGATAGAATTCTTAGCTGTGATCGTTGGGTCATCAATTTCATTTTGGGGGATGGATTGTAGCCAGGCAATTATAGGCAGGTATAGGAACTGCAGTTCGGACTGGAGGCATAGCCGGGGCGAGATGGCTGTGCATGTTCCGATGGTAGGGCATATTGGCAAAGGAGCAGGCACGGGAAAGACAGGCAGGGTCCTGATAGATTTGGTGGAGCATCGGCGGGCATATTGAATTTGCAGTGTAGCAGCCTTTCTGTTTGCTTGTTTCAGGGGTGAACAATCTTATCCGCAAAGGGCCGGTGTGTATGCAGGTTTTCGCTGCAACTCCCTAATTAGATTTCTAATTAGAGGACTGATTAGCTGAAGAGTCCTCATACCTGGTTTTGAAGAGCTGACCTAAAGGTTACCCCAAAAACCTGTTTTTTTTTTGTTTGAATGGGGCAGTGAGTCATGGGGTAAACTACTGTTCTTTAGGGGTTTTCAAGGTGGAATTACGGGTCGATAATTTTAAGGATCAGGTTGTAAACCTCCCTGGTGTTGCTTTAATATGTTTTATCTGAGGTTGTATCGTGTATTATCAAGCCAGCCGGCTTAGTGGCCTCGGGAGCGGGGTTTAGTGGGAGCAGCTGGCTAGTTTTATTTTCTTTTTTGTTTGTGTCTTTTTCTTTGTTGTATGTATATTTTGGGTTCATTATTAGGCAGGCTGGGCCTTTTGGCACCTGTAGTCTGGGTGCTGGATTGCCCATAGGGGTCTTTTTTATTGCTGTGATTTGCTGTGTCATTCACTAGTGTGATTTGTGCTGGATGTGTTTTTAAGGTTGTGCTGTGGCGTGTACCTGAGCAAACTTTGGGCAACCTGTTCTCTTGTTGGCTTTATTGACAAAGGGTGGATTAGTCTAATTACGGCCTGCTACAAATAGCTGCATATAACGTATAAAAAAAATCACCTTATGGGTGCTCCGTAGGGTAGCAAGATCTTGAGTTTTTTTTACAGTACTCGGGTACGTTTTAAAATTTTCGACCAATCAGCAAACATTATTCTGACAGCATAGCTGGGAAACCAATGAAAAGTGAGTGCAACGTTCTAGAACTTGACTTCGGGTTGACGCTCCCTATAAAAGAGCTGGGTACTGCTTCAAGGCGTTCAGTTGGCGCTACCTCCTGATAGAGTAGCACTGTACGGCTCTTGTTCCGTAAAACAACATCAAAAGGATGAAAAAAAAAACAATATTTAAAGAAGACGAAAAAAATCAATTTTTAAAGAAGACGAAAAAAACATCGTCTAAAAAAATAAGCCAAAAAAATAATATCCGAAGAAGGAAAAACATGCAAAGTAAAAAAAAACAAACAAAAATAAAAAACAATATCCAAAGAAGAAGGAAAAAAACATCCAAAGGGAGAAAAGAAGAACTGAAGGGCCAACGAGGTAGGAGGAAATACAAATTTCGTTTCAGCACCGTTGGAGTGCCAAGCCGTGAAAAGCATTTGGCCAGAAGACAAGGTAAGTGTTGTATCTGTTATTTTAAAACAGCGCTTTTCAAAATGCTGCTTTATAATCGTTTGAGATCGTTAGCCAGTGTGACAGCTGAAGGCTTTTTGAGTTTACCAACATAAAGTTTTATTTCTGTATTAGGACATTGTCAGGAACAATGATGTGTTCATCGCTATGATGTGGTCAAAAAGCGATGCATTGAATCTTAGAAACATTTGTGATTTTTCAAACGATGCTTTTCCTTTTATTTAATCAGTAAAATTTCCATCGGTTTTATATAGTGCCCCTTGAAATATGTCTTTAGCTCATTTTCCGGGCATTTTACTAGAATGCATCCTGAGAAATACACAAGCTCTGCTGCATTTCCGTGCCTCGATGTTTAGTGCCGAGTATAATTGTTGCAGTTGCCTTTTATATATTCCATGAGACCTGTTGGTACCAAGAGAAGTGTGAGACTGTCAGGGTGAATTTATCATACAATCGCACGCATAAATACCTGAGGGTTGCCAGTCCTTTTGCGTTGTTACAGGAGGACTAGAGCTGACGAGTGTGTTTCTACACACTATCAAGGGCATTGTAGTACAGTTTTCTCAGGTGGGAGAATGCTGCCGATCTCCTATTTGACAATACAGCCCTTGATATATTAGAATATTACAGAACTAGAAGCCTTTTGCAAGGAAGAATGTGAGAAAATCCCAAGTACAAGAACTGAAAGCCTTTCAGCTGGCTATAAGAAGCGCTTGTAAGCTGTGATATCTGGCAGAGGAGGTGTTACTAAGTACTGATTACGTAGGGTGCCCAAACTTTTGCAGAGTGCCATAATAATGTTTTTATTTTGTAATTTTGTTCAATTTATGGCATAAAAAGTAACTATTCATCAATGTTTGCTGAAAATATTGTGTATTTTTCCCCCAGTTCCTAAAGAGACTGTATTAACTGATATTGTTGCTTTTGTAATTGAAAAGATGTTATTTGTCAAGGGGTGCCAAACCTTTGCATAAGACACAGTGTGTGTATGTGTTTATGTGAGTGTGTGTCTGTGTGTGTGTGTGTATATATATATATGTGTGTGTGTGTATATATTTCTGTATATGCATGTGTATATATATATTTATATATAGTTCACACACATTCAAACTTATTTGAATACACATTCAAAATTATTTTTATTATTATTATTTTCGTTTTTTTTTTTTTTTGTGTTTTAAAATTTTTTATTTTTGCAATGGAAATAAAAATAAAGCAGTCCTCCGTAGAGGAGGGGTGGTGGAGGGAATATATATATATATATATACATATATATAAAATAATTGTCACACAACTGGGGTGACATGCCTTTCCTGCTCACCCAATTTTAGTGCACTTTAGTTATGCATAATGACCTTCTAGTCTCGATACACCCATATATATATATGTATATATATATATATAGTTTTTTTTGTTTTTTTTTTTGCAATAGACAATAAAAATTACGCAGTTCTCCATAAAGGAGGGATGGTGGATGGAATATATATATACATATATATAAAATAATTGTCACACAACCTGGGTGACATGCCTTGCCTGCTCACCCAGTTTTAGTGCACCTTAGTTATTCATAATGACCATCTAGTCTCGATACACCCATAAATATATATGTATATATATATAGTTTTTTTTGTTTTTTTTTTTGCAATAGACAATAAAAATAACGCAGTTCTCCATAAAGGAGGGATGGTGGATGGAATATATATATACATATATATAAAATAATTGTCACACAACTTGGGTGACATGCCTTGCCTGCTCACCCAATTTTAGTGCAACTTAGTTATCCATAATGACCAACTAGTCTCGATACACCCATATATATATATATATGTACATATATATATAGTTTTTTTATTAGCAATAGAAAAGAAAAATAACGCAGTTCTCCGTAAAGGAGGGATGGTGGATGGAATATATATATATATATATACATTTATATAAAATAATTGTCACACAACCTGGGTGACATGCCTTGCCTGCTCACCCAATTTTAGTGCACCTTAGTTATCCATACTGACCATCTAGTCTCGACACACCCATATATATATATATATATATATATATATATATATATGTATATATATATAGATATTTTTTCTTTTTCTTGTGTTTTTTTTTCGCAATGGATATTAAAAATAAAGCAGTCCTCCGTAAAGGAGGGGTGGTGGAGGGAATATATATATACATATATATATAAAATAATTGTCACACAACCTGGGTGACATGCCTTGCCTGCTCACCCAATTTTAGTGCAACTTAGTTATCCATAATGACCAACTAGTCTCGATACACCCATATATATATATATATATGTACATATATATAGTTTTTTTATTAGCAATAGAAAAGAAAAATAACGCAGTTCTCCGTAAAGGAGGGATGGTGGATGGAATATATATATATATATATATATATATATATATATATATATATATATATATATATATATATATATACATTTATATAAAATAATTGTCACACAACCTGGGTGACATGCCTTGCCTGCTCACCCAATTTTAGTGCACTTTAGTTATCCAGAATGACCATCTAGTCTCGATACACCCATGAATATATATGTATATATATATATATATATATATATATATATATATATATATAGTTTTTCTGTTTTTTTTTTGCAATAGACAATAAAAATAACGCAGTTCTCCATAAAGGAGGGATGGTGGATGGAATATGTATATGCATATATATAAAATAATTGTCACACAACCTGGGTGACATGCCTTGCCTGCTCACCCAATTTTAGTGCACCTTAGTTATCCATACTGACCATCTAGTCTCGATACACCCATATATATATATATATATATATATATATATATATATATACATGTACATATATATAGTTTTTTTATTAGCAATAGAAAAGAAAAATAACGCAGTTCTCCGTAAAGGAGGGATGGTGGATGGAATTTATATATATATATATATACATTTATATAAAATAATTGTCACACAACCTGGGTGACATGCCTTGCCTGCTCACCCAGTTTTAGTGCACCTTAGTTATCCATAATGACCATCTAGTCTCGATACACCCATAAATATATATGTATATATATATATATATATATATATATAGTTTTTTTATTTTTTTCGTAATGGACAATAAAAATAACGCAGTTCTCTGTAAAGGAGGGATGGTGGATGGAATATATATATACATATATACATTTATATAAAATAATTGTCACACAACCTGGGTGACATGCCTTGCCTGCTCACCCAGTTTTAGTGCACCTTAGTTATCCATACTGACCATCTAGTCTCGATACACCCATAAATATATATACTGAACAAAAATATAAACGCAACACTCTTGTTTCTGCTCCCATTTTTCATGAGATGGACTTAAAGACCTACAATTCATTCCAGATACACAATATTACCATTTCTCTCAAACATTTCTCACAAATCAGTCTAAATGTGTGATAGTGAGCACTTCTGCTTTGCTGAGATAATCCATCCCACCTCACAGGTGTGCCACATCAAGATGCTGATCTGACATCATGGGTAGTGCACAGGTGTACCTTATACTGCCCACAATAAATGGCCACCCTGGAATGTGCAGTTTTTTGCTTTATTGGGGGTCTGGGGACTCAGAACCGGTCAGTATCTGGTGTGACCACCATTTGCCTCATACAATGCAACACATCTTCTTCGCATAGAGTTTATCAGATTGTCAATTGTGGCCTGTGGAATGTTGGTCCACTCCTCTTCAATGGCTGTGCGAAGTTGTTGGATATTAGTGGGAACTGGTACACGCTGTCGTATACGCCGGTCAAGCACATCCCAAACATGCTCAACGGGTGACATGTCCGGTGAGTATGCTGGCCATGCAAGAACTGGGACATTTTCAGCTTCCAAGAACTGTGTACAGATCCTTGCAACATGGGGCCGTGCATCATCTGTCTGAGTGGCTGGTCTCAGACGATCTTGGAGGTGAACCTGCTGGATGTGGAGGTCCTGGGCTGGTGTGGTTACACGTGGTCTGCGGTTGTGAGGCCGGTTGGATGTACTGCCATATTCTCTGAAACGCCTTTGGAGACGGCTTATGGTTGAGAAATGAACATTCAATGCACGAGCAACAGATCTGGTTGACATTCCTGCTGTCAGCATGCCAATTGCACGCTCCCTCAATGCTTGTGGCATCTGTGGCATTTTGCTGTGAGACAAAACTGCACATTCCAGGGTGGCCTTTTATTGTGGGCAGTATAAGGTACACCTGTGCACTACCCATGATGTCAGATCAGCATCTTGATGTGGCACACCTGTGAGGTGGGATGGATTATCTCAGCAAAGCAGAAGTGCTCACTATCACACATTTAGACTGATTTGTGAGAAATGTTTGAGAGAAATGGTAATATTGTGTATCTGGAATGAATTGTAGATCTTTAAGTCCATCTCATGAAAAATGGGAGCAAAAACAAAAGTGTTGCGTTTATATTTTTGTTCAGTGTATGTATATGTATACATATAGTTTTTTTTGTGTTTGTGAAAACGGGTCTTTAATCGGGGAAACGGAGCGGGTAGAGCAGGACGGAACGCAGGCATTGACAAACTACAATGACGGACAGGGCAAACAGGTAAGACCAGGACTTAAAATAGGTCATGACTAATCAAAGTAATCGGGCAAAGCAGGAGACGATCAGGGAAGCACACGTGGGTAATCAGGGGGCGTGGCACACACGAGGAGCGGACAAGCCGGGCATATATGTATATCTATATAAAACCTCATTAATGAGGGACAGGGAACAGAACGGACAGACAGAACTGGCACAGGGGAAGGAGCCAGGACAAGACTTGACATAAGACAGGAAAGGCAGAGAAACAGATCAGAAAGGGGGACACGGAGGGAACAGGCAGGACAAAAGGACCGGGAGTGAACGAAGGGAACATCGGGGAAAGAGGAGCAGAAGCCAGAGGGACGAGGGACAAAGAGAGGAGGGACAGAGACAGGAGGAACAAAGCGAGGGGGAGCAGAGGCAGGAGGGACAAAGACGGGAGGCCAGGGAGAGAAGGAGGGGGAACCAAGAGGAGCCCGAGGGAGACCCAGCGGGCGACGGGAGGCAGCCGGAAGGGCTGCAGGCGGCCGGGAGGCCGGAGCCGGAGGGGCCGAGGAGACGGGGTGAGGGACAGACGCAGGGACGAAGGAGGGAGTCGGAGGGGAGACCAGGGAAGGGGACGAAGGAGCTGGAAGGGACCCTGGCGAGGGCAAGGAGAGAGGGGGAGCCGCAGCAGACGGCGACGTCCTCCGACACGCCAGAGCGGGAGGACCAGCAGGCGAATGAGGAGCCGCCGTCGGGGGGCCCGCAGGCAACCGATAAGACGCCGGAGGAGGGACCGAGGCAGGGCGACGAGGCCGCGGAGGGGGACCCGCAGACGACAGCCGACCCGGAGGGCCAGGACCCGCAGGTGCCGACCAAGCCCTAGCGCCGGCGAGGGAGGGCGAGCCAGGGGGCTGGGCGGGTGGGACCCCAGCCGTGCGTCTGTGTCCTCTCCCCTTATGGGACACAGACATAAGGACCTGCGGCCGGGGTCGGGCTCGTCGGGGTGAGGGTACCAGAGTCACAGGGGGAGAAGGGACTGGAGTGGGGCCAGGGACTGGAGCTGCAGGCTGCAGAGGGGGCGCCTGCCCGGGAGCTGCAGGCAGGGAAAGCGCCTCGGACGTGGGCGCGGTAGCTGCAGGCAGCGGAGACGGCTGCTCGGGCTCTGGGGCCGCAGGGGGCACTTATTTTATTATATAAAATAAGTGTCACACAACCGGGGTGACATGCCTTGCCTGCTTGTGGGATGAGGAAGACTCAGGGACTGGAAATGGGATTAAAACTGAAGATGTGCTCATTCCTTTGTGTATTTACAAATTTTCCTTCCGTCAGACATGAGGAGTTTGCTGCTATATTTGGCACTAATAGAGATTCTGATGCTGCTATTTTTATTGTCTATTAGTTTGTTATTATTTACAAGTTCTGTTGTGTTTTTGCATTTTTCTCTTCTGGTTAATTAACTGCTGTCTGTTTGCTGTGAAGTATGAGTGTGGTGAGTAAGACTCAGGGACTGGAAGTGGGATTACAACTAAAGATAACATGCTTATTCCTTTTTGTATTGTTTACAAATTTCCTTCCGTCAAACATGAGGAGTTTGCTGCTATATTGTGCACTAACAGAGATTCTGATGCTGCTATTTTTATTGTTTATAAATGTGTTATTGTTTCCAAGTTGAGTATTCAATAAATGCTAAATTGAGAAATTTTGTGTATCGTTTGTTATTATTAGTGTGATATTTTACCATGCAAATAGAGGGGAAAACGTCCAATTATCGGCCAAAAAAAATCAGCAGCATATATCGGCCATCGCCTGACCCTTGACTTGAAAAACCCATATCGGTCGACCTCTAGTAACAGTACATTCTGTCCAATTCATCCATCGAGTTAAGTCACACACCCACTTGAGGGGGCACTCCGGCAGACGTGAGGATGGGGATGTTCTTTCCGCTATAACATCCACTGCAGAAGTACATCTCGCTCCTGTTCACAGGGCTTACTTCAATGATGAAGCAGGGCTGGTTGTCTGGACAAGAAGTTGTCCTGCTGCTGGGTCTCGGTGCCGTTTTTCCACCTAAGCTTGAAGGTGGAAATGTGTTCCAACTTGGTCCCTGGGACTGCAGCATAGCCAAACATCGCGAGCAGCGTCGGCCACACCCACCACCAGAACCATCACACCGTCCTATACACATAAAGAAGAACTAAAACATAGAGTGTTGTGACAATCTATGCGTTAATGTTTGGCAGCATAGGTGATTCATTAAAATTATACCGAAGAATGGAAAATGTGATATTTAGAATATTTTTTGCCATTTAGTAGCTAATTTAAGCACTTACCCAATGCCTCAATTTGTTTTAGGTCAGTAATGTCTGAGCCAAAAGAATGAATGTATGAATTTAATACAATTCACCCACTCCCACCCACACACAAATCTGAAATTCAATTTAAGACACTTCTTAAACATTAGTGCATTAACAAAAAAGGAAAATCTTAAGAGATTCAGTAGGATTTTCTATGTTAGACTTAAGCTAATAGTTCAATAGTTTTTACATATTTCAATATACCAATTTGACTTTAATGTTGAAACAGATGCTAAAACATGGAATAATTTCATAACTAGAGAAACATGTTATTCACAAACACTAGCAAAGGTAGCTTATAGTTAAGCTTACTTAAGTCAGCAAGTCAGGCTACAGTGTGTAAGAATAGTCGTAAACGATAATTTGTCTCAGTCTTACATGACAGAATAAGTAAACAGAAAATATAAAATGGCTGAAACAGCGTCATTAACGCCAGCTACAGTAGAGGCGCAGAAAAGGTGTCATGACTGAAGTATTCCCAAACTCTGGAAGACCGTATGCGAGCCTTTTTTGCCGCGTGTTTCTCCAGAGGCTCCGGAGCTCCGCTGGTTGACACAGCCATGTTGGTTCATGTGCAGGGGGACGAGCGGCAAATTTCTTTTTTGCAGGGTGGTAGGTGATGTCTCATTAATATTTATTAATTTACTTACAAAATGGTGCGGCACTGCATCCAAGCCTGCGGCACTCAGAGTCACAAATACAGTGGAAACCATTTGTAGTAATTACGTCTGTCTGGCTGATTTCCAACTAATTGATATTTGTATATTTATTACATGAATATAAGGTAATATAAGGTAATAGAAGAGGTATTTAATGGTTTTCCATCTGAGGAATTTGCAAAAAACTGCAGTGCATGATGGGTCGGACCTAAAGGCTGCCTTAACGTCCTCATCTGTATGACGACATACATCAAGACTAGGAAGGTGCATAATGTTCATGTCTGGTTGCGTTTGTTGGTCCAGAAAGTAATTCAATTTCGCCATGTAGGTTACGTTCTTAAAAACTGCTTGGATATAGCCCGATTATATGCTGTGGGCCTTTTAATTTCTTTGTTTACCAGGTAGGCTACCTTCTTTAAACTGCGTTTTGTTAGACTACATATTTAGGGAGGTCTTTATAAATTTATAGTAGTCTTCATAAATATGTACATAGTTTAGCCTAACCCAGCCACTTAAGGGAGAAAGCCAGCTCAACTAGGTGTCGGTCCCAAGCCCGGATTAATGGGGAGGGTTGGCGTCAAGAAATAAAGAGACTGTATCTTCACTGCATGACTGATGTCAAAATGTGTGAAATATGTGGTTGTATTAATAAATGCATTAAAGTAGGTTAATGATTCTGTGCTGTCTAAATTGTATAGAAAATTTCTACGTATAGCCAAACAAATCTCCTCCTGTTTGAAAAGGCATAGAAAAAGCAATTTAGCCACTAAAACTTTACAGTTTTTGTGAGGGACAGTCGAATTCTCTCGTTTCTCTCGTCAAGTTTTTTTGTGATCCTGCACCTACACTTTGCCGGCCCCAGGAGGATGGGCTCCCCCTTTGAGTTTGGTCCCTCCCAAGGTTTCTTCCTTCTTGGGAGTTTTTCCATGCTATCGGCGCCTATGGCTTACTCACTGGGGGCTTTGGGTGGGCATGATATAAAGCAAAGCATTTTCCCTCCCAGTTTCCTCCTCTGGTCCACATTGCAGGACCATCAGCCATCAGAAACAGCCA
The DNA here is from genome assembly GCF_023856365.1 of Brienomyrus brachyistius. Classification (NCBI taxonomy): domain Eukaryota; kingdom Metazoa; phylum Chordata; class Actinopteri; order Osteoglossiformes; family Mormyridae; genus Brienomyrus; species Brienomyrus brachyistius. The sequence continues at coordinate 160,357 of NW_026042457.1, forward strand.
GACGGTCTCCTTCAGCTTCTTTAGTGTCCTTGGAAGCCAAGGCAGTTTTAGGTCTGAGAAGAGGTTTATCAGAAGGACACATATTACGTCGTTTGTCCTGAAATGTAACATGGGGAGGAAAAGTTAAGCGGTTTAGTCAGATTGGAGTCGTTTATTCAGCAGTGGCAGCGCCAGTGACTTAATGCTACAGGTGCTATAGGGGAGTGAGATTATTTAGACCGGGTGCTTTAGCTTTTCAGCTTATGTAGATGGTGTATAGAAGCACACAGCACGATAAGCTACAGCATGGATAAAATAGGATAAAATATGAAATTCTAACGTCTAGCTCACAGAGCCTCTATGTGTACTTTGAAGAAAAAATACACTACAAGTATGCTGTAAAAACCGCAAAAATGTCTTACACAATATACAGATTGTACAGATAGTTAAAGAAAAAATGAAACCAATATTTTGGGGGTGCTGTGGGGGTACTATGGTCATTGGAGGAGGAGCTAGAGCCCCCCCCCCCAAGCTTTTCCTTGGTGCTGCCACTGTTGTTCAGATTAAAAGTAACATTGTCATTAATAAACAGTACTCTGATCAAATTTTTGCATGTACAAACACAATCAAAGTTTAACCACATGTTTAGACACAATTCACACACCTGTTACATTTCCATAATGCTAAGACTCTCTACACTTACTTCATCCACTTTCTTGTTTGGTACACAGTCATTTGATGGATGTGTAAGATCATTACCAGACCGTCTGCTGCAAACTCTACAGTTAATGAATGGCTGCAAAAACACACAGACACACAAAAACAGTATTTAAAGAGTGGTGGGCAATAAATACAGTGAGAGAAGGTGTAGTAAAGATATATCTAATGATTTAAGGCAGAGCTGCTGGAGTGCAGGGTTTAATGACACAGAACAATTTTAGAGGAAAGAGCTTCCAAAGCAGGGTCACCATAAGGCTATATTATACAAAGCAAGTTCATCTAAAAGTATGAACAACAAATCCCGTTTAACTGAACACTGCTCTGTATTAAAATACTGTCCTCCGATCAAGCTAAGTGGTCCTGTAGTTCACTATTTAAAGAGGTAAATTTAAAGGGTAATTCACACTGCACATCTACCCTGCTCTGACCAGGTTTAATTACTGGCTTTCTAATTAAAACAAGAGTTAAGTCCTGCCCTTTCACCACAAAACACCACACTGCCATTTAAGGCTGATTTCAACAATGAGTTTTAGTTAACCTGGCTCGATTGAGTTAACTCTGGGTATGTAAAACCCGCTTTGTAGTACAGCCCACAGGTCTTTAAATAAGGCCAGCTAGGGTTCATAGCTCGAAGCATAATCTACAGGTCACCCCTCAGATGATTAGCATTTGCTTCTGCCTGGTAATCCAGCCTTTAAGCCTGTAAACCTACTAAAATTTGAGAATAAGGTGAAGGAACTGGCTCTTTGAGGCCACCTATGTATTTGTTACTTTATTGTTGGCTAACTTTCCCCCGCAGGGCATCAAAAAAGTTAACATGAACCTAAATTAATTTGCTAACTGATATGTCCAATGCTCACAGTCACAGTGACTCTTTACTTACCCTCTTGTCCATGAAAATACAGTCAGCCCGATGGTCTGTTGCAGTTGACTTTGGACATTTTGTTGCTCTCAAGAGAATCTCAATGTCAATGTATTCACTGCTGATCTAAATCACATAAACACGTTATATACAAAATTGCCTACAACTGTTTTAAAGGCAATATAACAAACAATAATCACCCAAAAAATGGCAAACTGTCACAGACTTGACTGCAGCAGATTCAGAGAGAAACTGTGAGAAGGTAAAATTGACCAGGGCTGAGATATACAACCATCACTTTCATTGTGAAGAGACATTAAGCATCATATGCATTGAAATTAAAACATCAAAATCAATGTGATACTCATTAGTTCAGCTTGCAGATGATGAAAGTTTCACACTTTTGTAAACACTTTCTCAGCAGTTACCTTCGGACGGCCCTGGATGTTATAGAAATTCATGTGCTGACGGGTTCCTTGATGAGCATTTTCGACTGCGAGTTTAATGGCCGTCTTGTGAGTGCAGGGAGACTGTGGTAATCTTGCTGGGCCTCTGTGGAGATAAGCAGAGCTCCATAAGCCAAAACCAGAAGCAGCAGGCGGGTCATCTTCCTCTCAGCTTTGAAGGGAGAAGCAGGACTGAGGACACTGATCTGTGGTCCCCTTATCCAGCACGTCCAGGGGCGTGTCCTTCACTCGAAACAAACAGACCTTTGAACAACATTGGAAAACTCTTCAGGATGAATTGAGGCAGGTGGTCAAGTGGGTTTATTGTTATTTCAGCAATATACACAGTACACAGTGAAAGGAAACATTGTTCCTCCTGGACCACGGTGCAACACAAAGAAGAAAAACAGAAACAACACAAGATGACACAAGTGCGGGCAAGATAGAACTATACAGAGTGAAAGGAGCACAAACAGAGGGAGAAAGTGCAAGATAAACACAAGAGCAACAATACAATACTACAGGACAAGACAGCGCAGTCAAGAACACAGAGTGCAGCCAGAGCTAACCTGAATAGGGGCATCAAGGTTGCCAGGCAGGCAGAGAAACAGAAAATAGAGGTCTACTTCACATACAACAACCCACAGTGGGTGTGGCAGGGAATACAACACATTACAAACTTCAAAGGCAACAACACCGTCACTGTTAACAGCAACGCCCTTTTAGCAAAGGAGCTAAACAGCTTCTTTGCTCGTCTGGAGGAACACAGAGCAGACATAGCCACACTGCCCCCTCCCCCAATCTCCAGCACTCACAGACTCCCTCTGCAGGAACACCACGCGAGAAGGCACATTGCATCTCTAGGTGTGTGGAGTTTAAGACAAGGCAAGTGATGCTACGATAATATAATTCCTTGGTAAGACCCCACCTAGAATATTGTGTGCGGGTTTGGTTACCATACCTTAAGAAGGACATTGCTGCCTTGGAAAAGGTGCAACGTAGGGCAACGAGAATGATTCCTGGTCTTAGAGGAATGTCTAATGAGGAGAGGTTAGCTGAGCTGAATCTGTTTAGCCTCGAGCAAAGGAGACTAAGGGGGGACATAATCCAGGTGTTTAAGATTCTAACAGGTCTGGATGCTGTTCAGCCAAATGGCTATTTCAATGTTAGTTTAAATACCAGAACTCGTGGCCATAAGTGGAAATTAGCTGGAGAACATTTTAAAACGAATTTGATGAAGCATTTCTGTACACAGCGTGTAGTTAGAGTATGGAATAGTCTTCCTGTTATTGTAACACAAGCTAAAACCCTGGGTTCTTTTAAATCAGAGCTAGATAAGATTTTTGAGCTATTAGCTAAGTTCTCCTCAAAGGAGCTTGATGGGCCGAATGGCCTCCTCTCATTTGTAAATCTCTTTGGTTCTTATGAGTCAGCTTACAGAGATGAGGTCCAGAAACTGATAGGTTGGAGTTCAGCAAACAATTTGGCACTAAACAGCACAAAGACAAAGGAATCACTGACTTCAGGAAGGATGGAGGCGACACTGGCCTGCCTAGATGGATGGATGGATGTTTTTATTGACATTGTAAGTACAATGAGATTTAGTTTGGAACGCGCCAGCAGCTACACAGTATATTTACAATTATATAGATTGTGAGGCATAAAATAAGGTGTGAGTAATATAACATAACGACATAATATAAGTAATCATTAATTAATCATTACAGATGGTATGAGGTGTGAACCGCTAGGCTGCTATGGCATGTTTGGTATCAAACCGATGGAAAATCACTCCAGTTTCCAAATCTGGTCAGTGGTTACCACGAAAGTGAATATATCAAAAGTTACACCAGCCTAACGAAAATCATCAATACAAGGGAAATCACTCTGGTCATAAATCTCAAAAGGACTGATACAGACCCCCTTCCGAAAGCCCGCCAAATGGATGGTCAGCCATTGGTCCAGGAGTCGAATTCCTGGTCACTCCTATTCACGAACTTTACACTATAAAACCTGGCACCTCAGAACAAAGCCAGGAGAGGAGAAACAGAAGGGAGGAGAAAACAAAAGACCATCAGCACGAAGAGAGGCAGAGAACATCAGCCCAAGAGAAGAGAAGCCCACAAGAAGCCCTCCTGAAGCCTATCAGTGAAGACCCAGCTGGACAGAGAACTGCAACCAAGCCCAAGCTTCACCAGGAGAGGGAATCAGAGGGGCTCCACTCCAACAACCGCTGCAAACACCGCGCCTCCCTGAGTGCCATCACCCATCAGCTCATCAGCCTCCGCAACCAACTGCCAAGACCCCCCCCCCCCCACTCTGCAACCAAGTAAACAAACTTCCTTTCATTTATAACAACCTAAACTCCTATTCACCTGCTATATTACTTTAGGACAGTATTTCCACAAATTGCTTGCTTTGCAGAACAGTATTTTCCCTTTTAAGGTTACTCATTTTAAATCTGGTCATTGCATTTTCATGATTACATTGTTTGTGTCCACTCCGTTATTTCGTGTTTATTGTTTGTTAGGTGTAATGTCTGTCTTATGTTAGTTATAGGAATAAATGCATGTCTTTTACACAACTTCAGCCTCCGTTCATTGAGTGCTCACAAGAATCCCTGCCTGTGCGATCTACGCTCTGAAACCTCAAATTCGCCTGAAATATCGCGAGACTCTCTCTCATTGGCCGTGAGGGGAGCTTCGCTACCGATCGTTTACATTACCTGGTGACGCAGCTCGTTGGACAAGCCTTCTATTCTAACCCAGGTTATTACGTGATACTGGTTATTAATGAGTTCCATTTAAGTCACACATTAACAGACTCACGGTGTTTCGCAATTGAGTTTGAGCCGACCATTCAGCATAAAAATTGGTTAATAATCACAAGGCACAAGGTTTAAACTTATTCTGAGCACACAATTTAAACTTTTTATGACCGAACGTGCAGTGAAGAAGCGCTACTGTCAACTGGTTGCAAAAGTCGCACTCATGGCAATCTGAAGGCATTTAAGCGGGATCATATGGGCTTATTATAGTTATTTTTATTTCTATTATTAGTAGTTATATTATTTTGTTTTATTTTCGGTGATTTCATTGTAGTTCTTTCGTATTAAACTGCAGTAAACTTTAACCCTATGTCTGACGAGATTCTCAGATGTAGCGCTTTGTTTCCAGGTTCAATTCGGACGAGTGTCTCCGTTTCTATATATCCTGGGAGAGATCTCTCTATTAGCGAACGGGAATACTTGTTATGAGGTTCTAACCTAAATTATGTTGCGCTTGGACATAAGACCGATAGCTTAGTTACCTATCAGGATCATACTCGTATGTGTGTGCCTGCTTTAGACAAAGCAAGTTTAACACAACTTTGCGCTGTGAGCCAAGTGTGTGTCATTTAGAAATTGGGAGTCTCCTGTGCTTGAGACCCGCCGTGGTTAAGCACCATTTGCGACGAGATATAGTGCACTCACAATTTAAATCTGTCGCCGTAACGCGTGCGCCGTCTCGCTTCAGTAATTGTTTTAAGGGGTGATGACGAAGATGACGAATTTACTTTCCTGAAGAGGAGCAGGATGGGTCACGCGTTCTGTAAGATTTGTCTCCCACGGGGAAGGAACGATGTCAGTCGGCATGAAAAATCCAAGTCATTAGTGAATGACAGAGCCGCATGAGTGAACATGAAAAATTAATAGAAAACAAATGACAAATGGTTATTTTATATTTTATATATTTTATATATTTATATTTATATTATATTTTATATAATTTATATTATTTTATATTTCCTGTCTTAAAATGTAAGGGATACACGTGGTCATTTCCGTTGTTTCCTGTTTCCTGCGAGAGTGATACTGACTGCTAGCGCGCGAACTTTGAAACCATAGATATCACCTAAATAATAATTCGAGTTAAGTCATTGGGAAAAAGCTTCGCAAGATTAATAATCCTCCAAAATAAATAAATAAAATTTCCCAGACCCCGACGGATTAATCACCTACGCAAGTACCGACCCACGATCTTCGTTCAATTAAGAAGGTGCTTCCAGCCTTACAGCCTCAGTTTACGTAAGTACAACGCCATGTCTACTGTTCCGTGTTCTGAGTGTAATATGTTTAGCTATTCTTCTCCAGTCATTAGCGGTATTTATACATGTGAGAAGTGTCAGTTAGTCGCTAGACTGACGGAGAAGATTGTAGTGTTAGAGGGACGTATCCGGACGTTACATAACATTCAGGAGAATGAGAGTTTTATTGACTCAGTATTAGCGGCTCCGGATATGTCCGCGATAGCCAGTAAGTCTCCCCCTGCTCCGGCAGCAGAGCCTTCGCAGCAAGGCGAGTGGGTGACGACCCGGCGGCATAGTCGCAAATCCAAACCAAACTTACACCGGCACCATTCGCCTATCCGCGTTTCCAACAGGTTCTCCCCACTCAGTGAAACTCCCACTGAGACGCCTGTTGAAAGTGCTCTAATAATTGGTGATTCTATTCTAAGAAACGTGAGAGTAGCGACTCCAGCGACCATTGTAAATTGTCTCCCGGGTGCCAGAGCGACCGACATCTCGGCAAATTTAAAAGTGCTGGCTAAAAGTAAACGTAAATACTCTCAGATAGTTATCCACGTCGGCACTAATGATGTCCGATTGAGGCAATCGGAGATCACAAAGGCAAATTTTAAAGAGGTGTGCAACATTGCGAAGAAGATGTGTGTGTCAGTAACGTGCTCTGTCCAGACTAAAAACTCAAGTCCAGACTAAAAACACACCTGTTTAGTTTAGCGTATAGGGACACTAGTTCTAGCCCTAGCTAACTCTTCACTCCCAGGCAGACCTGTAGTGTGAGGTGTAGAGCTGGGTGGGGATCGGTGCCATTGGCTTTGGATGAACTGGATTGTCAGTGCTGTCACTCTAGCTTTGCAATCTCTTGTGGAACTGGAGTGCTGACATTTCAGGGACTCCCCATGCCGGCATTCCCACTTGCCTCTCCCTCCTACTGATGCTGCCATAGCCATATCTGCCGGAGCTTGCAGATTGCACTTCATATTGTACTCACCTAGCTTTTAGCACTGCCAATAGCCTCCTCTACTATGCCTAATTGTACATTTTATTTCCCCTACTCCTCCTGGGGGTGATGCCTGGAGACCTCAATCTATCAAGATATCCAGCACACCCGACCACCACCAGTGACGTCCCTGCATCCAGCTCGCCGTTCTGATCTTCCATGTATGACCCGCTGCCTTACCTCTGGTTGCCTGGCAATTGGAAGAAGACTCGGCTTCGGCATTGGCTTATCTTCCTTGCTCTCCTCTCTCTATTTGACTATCCCTGCCGGCCCCTGGAGGATGGGCTTCCCCTTTGAGTCTGGTCCCTCTCAAGGTTTCTTCCTTCTAGGGAGTTTTTCCTTGCCACTGTCGCCTATGGCTTACTCACTGGGGGCTTTGGGTGAGGATACTGTAAAGCGCTTTGAGACAATGTAATGTTGTGATAATGCGCTATATAAAAATAAATTTGTTTGTTTGTTGTTGTTGATACTGGAGCCTGGTTGCGGTGGTGGGATGGCTCACGGCGGGTGCCGGAAAATTTCCTTTATTTTCAAATCCAAACCTTGACAGGTATGCTGCTGTTCCAAATCATGGGTGCATGTTACAAGTGCGGAACATATTTTAACTTAGTACTAACTTAGCATCATATTTGATCTGATTCGACTGAATATCCCAGGTTTCCATCTCTCATGCATCTGGTGTGACGTGTTTTCAGACTCTCAGGCTGGCGCAAAGAAATCTTACGGGAATTGAACGTCTCACTCCGGCCAGCTGACCAAAGTTGGTAACCTTGGTATTGTGTGTAGGAGATTCGGTATAACTATAATTTCGTTCTCCATTTACATGCCCGTAGTGTCTTTAAGTGTTATGTAGTTTTGCCTGAAACGCAAAAATAAAACAAAGCAATTAAAGCCGTAAGTGGCTCAAATTGTGCTGTAGCGATTGAAGAACTTTTGTCGGAAGTTGGATTCGAACCCACGCCTTACTTGGGAGAACAGAATACCAGAATAGAGTAGGTTAAGTCCAGCCTTGGCTTCCAAGCTGACGTTTTTCTACATATGTGCTTGTGTATCATGGACAGTAAGAGGGGGCAGGCAAGGAGAGAATTTCTCTCTTTGGGGATCAATAGAGTGTTGTTATTATAACGTCTAAAAAGTATGATGGTCTGTCGATAAATCAATAAGAAAATAAATGAAGTCGTTTTCGCGAACACGCTGGAAAAGCCAGGGGCCGGACCGACTGTAGGGGGCGTGGCCAGAGACAGCCATCTCAGGCTGTCAAGTCTCCCGTTTTGGCCGGGAAACTACCGTATTTTACTTCTCTTTCCCGCCGTCCTCCCGTATTAGTATTTTCCCGTAAATCTCCCTTATATTATATAGTTGCTGGATAGTGTAGTGGTAAGATCGCCGCCTTTCACACGGGAGACCGGGGTTCGAATCCCGGTTGTGGCCTAAAATATATTTTATATATTTTATATATTTATATTTATATTTATATTATATTTTATATAATATATATATCATCATCCCCACATTCCGAGATTGGGTACCAAGCCCCATATATATTAGTAGGCTGAATACAAGAGCAGCTGACCTGAGAAATAAGAAATAAGCTAAGCTGGAAACAGATCAGCTGATCTACACCACAGCAACAGTGATCCTTGAGCTGGAGCCGGACCGTCTTTGAAGACTCCGTAAATCTCCGTATAATAATATATATCTACGGGAACGAGAAAGCAGAGAACAAGAACAAGATTTGTAAATGTAAGATTTGAAGGACCCGGCATGAAAAATAGAATAGTTCTCGTCATTAGTGAACATGTGTCTCGTCATTGTGTATCATGGACAGTAAGAGGGGGATCAATAGAGTGTTGTTATTATAACGTCTAAAAAGTATGATGGTCTGTCGATAAATCAATCAGATAAATAATGAAGTCGTTTTCGCGAACACGCTGGAAAAGCCAGGGGCCGGACCGACTGTAGGGGGCGTGGCCAGAGACAGCCATCTCAGGCTGTCAAGTCTCCCGTTTTGGCCGGGAAACTACCGTATTTTACTTCTCTTTCCCGCCGTCCTCCCGTATTAGTATTTTCCCGTAAATCTCCCTTATATTATATAGTTGCTGGATAGTGTAGTGGTAAGATCGCCGCCTTTCACACGGGAGACCGGGGTTCGAATCCCGGTTGTGGCCAAAAATTTATTTTATATATTTTATATATTTTATATATTTATATTTATATTTATATTATATTTTATATAATATATATATCATCATCCCCACATTCCGAGATTGGGTACCAAGCCCCATATATATTAGTAGGCTGAATACAAGAGCAGCTGACCTGAGAAATAAGAAATAAGCTAAGCTGGAAACCTGGACCCTCCGACCAAGAATGCGTGAAGTACCCTCAGAAGGTCTACTAGAAGATGTACGTAGAAGACTACTACAGATCAGCTGATCTACACCACAGCAACAGTGATCCTTGAGCTGGAGCCGGACCGTCTTTGAAGACTCCGTAAATCTCCGTATAATAATATATATCTACGGGAACGAGCAGAGAACAAGAACAAGATTTGTAAATGTAAGATTTGAAGGACCCGGCATGAAAAATAGAATAGTTCTCGTCATTAGTGAACATGTGTCTCGTCATTGTGTATCATGGACAGTAAGAGGGGGATCAATAGAGTGTTGTTATTATAACGTCTAAAAAGTATGATGGTCTGTCGATAAATAATGAAGTCGTTTTCGCGAACACGCTGGAAAAGCCAGGGTGTAGGGGGCGTGGCCAGAGACAGCCTGCTGACCATCTCAGGCTGTCAAGTCTCCCGTTTTGGCCGGGAAACTACCGTATTTTACTTCTCTTTCCCGCCGTCCTCCCGTATTAGTATTTTCCCGTAAATCTCCCTTATATTATATAGTTGCTGGATAGTGTAGTGGTAAGATCGCCGCCTTTCACACGGGAGACCGGGGTTCGAATCCCGGTTGTGGCCAAAAATATATTTTATATATTTATATTTATATTTATATTATATTTTATATAATTTATATTATTTTATATTTCCTGTCTTAAAATGTAAGGGATACTGGAGCCTGGTTGCGGTGGTGGGATGGCTCACGGCGGGTGCCGGAAAATTTCCTTTATTTTCAAATCCAAACCTTGACAGGTATGCTGCTGTTCCAAATCATGGGTGCATGTTACAAGTGCGGAACATATTTTAACTTAGTACTAACTTAGCATCATATTTGATCTGATTCGACTGAATATCCCAGGTTTCCATCTCTCATGCATCTGGTGTGACGTGTTTTCAGACTCTCAGGCTGGCGCCTGAGAAACGTCTCACTCCGGCCAGCTGACCAAAGTTGGTAACCTTGGTATTGTGTGTAGGAGATTCGGTATAACTATAATTTCGTTCTCCATTTGCATGCCCGAAGTGTCTTTAAGTGTTATGTAGTTTTGCCTGAAACGCAAAAATAAAACAAAGCAATTAAAGCCGATCAGTGGCTCAAATTGTGCTGTAGCGATTGAAGAACTTTTGTCGGAAGTTGGATTCGAACTTGGGATGCCTTACTTGGGAGAACAGAATACCAGAATAGAGTAGGTTAAGTCCAGCCTTGGCTTCCAAGCTGACGTTTTTCTACATATGTGCTTGTGTATCATGGACAGTAAGAGGGGGCAGGCAAGGAGAGAATTTCTCTCTTTGGGGATCAATAGAGTGTTGTTATTATAACGTCTAAAAAGTATGATGGTCTGTCGATAAATCAATAACAATATCAATGAAGTCAATGTTTATCTAAAGGAATCAGAATTCAGGAAAAGCCAGGGGCCGGACCGAGTGTAGGGGGCGTGGCCAGAGACAGCCTGCTGACTGTTCCAAATCATGGGTGCATGTTACAAGTCCGGAACATATTTTAACTTAGTACTAACTTAGCATCATATTTGATCTGATTCGACTGAATATCCCAGGTTTCCATCTCTCATGCATCTGGTGTGACGTGTTTTCAGACTCTCAGGCTGGCGCAAAGAAATCTTACGGGAATTGAACGTCTCACTCCGGTCAGCTGACCAAAGTTGGTAACCTTGGTATTGTGTGTAGGAGATTCGGTATAACTATAATTTCGTTCTCCATTTACATGCCCGTAGTGTCTTTAACCGGCTGCACAAACTGGATCCGCCTCCATTACGACACAACTTTGCCCTTATTGGCTTAAGAATTTAGTCACATACATGACGTATATCTGCTATTTCTCCCGAGAAGCAGGTAAAGCAGTGGTAACTGCTTTGTAGTTAATTTACCTGGTAAAATTAAGTTTAAATAAATGATATAAATACTGTAATAGTACTCGTGAGCTTTGTTTATTTGTTATTAGTTATTGTAATGTTGCGCTGCTTTATTTGTTTAATCGTCTAGTCTGTGGAGACATTCAAGTTAATCAAATAAGAATTGCACTGTACACTGTACATGACCATAAAAACTTTGTATCCTTGAAATAAATGTTTTTGATCTTTTCCTTGGCAGTTATCTTTTTACACAGGGCCTCTATGTACACGATAGTTTTTTTTTTCACGACTAACAGTATGGATCAGGAGTTGGTTATTGTAAAAGAAGTAATGTGCATGCAGGTGATATTTGTATAGATTTATCCACACCCTTGTAGCAGTGCTGCCATTGCAGTCAGATCTCGCAAACTAGGAGTATTAGTTGTCTTTATTTCTCTTTATTTCTTGACGCCAACCCTCTCCATTAATCCGGGCTTGGGACTGGCACCTACCTGAGCTGGCTTGCTCCCTTAAGTGGCTGGGTTAGGCTAAACTATATATATATATTTACCAAGACTACAATAAAACATCTCGAAATGTGTAGTCTAGCAAAACGCAGTTTAAAGAAGGTAGCCTACCTGGCGAAATTGCAAACAAATTAAGGGCGTTAGGCAGCCTTTAGATCCTACCCATCATGCACTGCAGTTTTTTGCTAATTCCTCAAATGGAAAACTGTCCATCCATCCATCCATCCATTTTCCAAACCGCTTATCCTACTGGATCGCGGGGGGTCTGGAGCCTATCCCGGAAGCAATGGGCACGAGACAGGGAACAACTCAGGATGGCGGGCCAGCCCATCGCAGGGCACACTCACACACTATTCACTCACGCATACACTCCTATGGGCAATTTAGCAACTCCAATTAGCCTCAGCATGTTTTTGGACTGTGGGGGAAACCAGAGTACCCGGAGGAAACCCCACGATGACATGGGTAGAACATGCAAACTCCACACACATGTGACCCAGGTGGAGACTCGAACCCGGGCCCTAGAGGTGTGAGGCAACAGTGCTAACCACTGCACCACCATGCTGCCCCCTAAATGGAAAACCATTAAATACAAAAGGAAAACAAAAGTGCTGTAAGACTGTATACTTATGTGTATGTTAGTAAAGGCTGTAGCTGACACAACGGACCCCACTAATTAGAAAGGGGTAATTGTACACATGTGGCATCCAGTATGTTCTTCTATAACAGTTTTTAAAAAAAAAAAAAAACTCACATTACACAAATTGGCACTATCAAAACGAGGATTATGGGGAAAATGGGGACTGTGATGGAGATTACATACACGTAGGCATGGTATTTAGTTTTTTTTAATCTGGTCACCTTCCAGAGTAATTGTAAACTAAAACCATCTTCACCCTATTTGATTCTTTATAAATGGACAATCAGTCGTGCAGTAAATGGGGGTATAGAGAGACACAGAGCTTGTCTAACAAGAAACCCTGGGAAGCTAACATTAATAGGGTGGGTATGGATAGCAAAACCATTGATACAGATTACAGATTTATATCTCACCTGAACCCTGGCGGGCTCCGTGCCAATAGGGGTTGGGATTAGGGTTAGTTAACTTAAGTAGTAATATTGATGTGTATATTCTCCTATTCTCCAGTCAGTGAATCGTGAAACGTAATGTTAATATGTTTCTATACCTATATGTTCTGCTTAAAAACCCATAAAGGCAAGCACAGTGTTTAGACATTCTGTTACTTAGACTAGTAAACACTAAGATCCTTCAGCTTTCAATTAACCTGACACAACAGTCTAAACAACAAATGTGTGCCATGTCATTTGTCATCTTTACATCTTGTATCCTTTATATGGTAATTGGATTTTCAAGGTGGAATTGCAGGTCGATCATTTTAAGGATCTAGATGTAAACCTCCCTGGTGTTGCTTTAATATTTTTTTTGCACAATTTGCTTCACACACTTCCTCCAGCAGAGAAGCTTACAATACTACACCCCACCAAATGACTGGATGATGCCTTTTTATTTAAGGTCTGGCTGTGAGCCTCGATTACCGATACACTATCTTCAGGCTCCTGCCGGGATCAGTCAGTATGGTGGACCTTTGGAGGAATGGGTACAAAACCATCAGGAAAGTTTGCAGGTGCTTCAAGAGTATGTGAAGGCTTAGTTGGAGGAACAAGCCACACCACGAAATCGGAAACACAATGAGTTGGTTAATGATTAGGGGTTTGATGAAGGTCAGCTGGTGTGTTTGCGGAACCATGTTCGAGGTAAAATACAGGATCATTGGGATGCCTGTTTGTATATGGTAGTTCGGTGTCCCCAAGATCAGGGTGCAGTTTACTCTGCAACTCCAATGGAGGGGGACGGGGTTGTCCGTCAAGTTCACCGAACAGAGTTGCGTCCAGTACCACAGGGGGTTGTTATGTCAGGGGAAGATGTTCTGGTAATGTCTCCTGAGTCTGGGTTGCCCACAGGGGCAACAGAAATGGAATCGGATGAGGACTCTGTGATTTTACGGGGACAGGGCTGGTGGGAGGGGTCGCAATAGAGCATCCACAAGTAGGCCTCGTATAATGGAGGAGGTTATGTCCCCCCCGAGGTGTAGAGACCAGTTAAACGTTCGGTGAGGTCCACCACTGGTCATCATACCAACCCTTATAAGTTACCACGGTCAGTGAATGATCGTTCGGTTGGGGAGGAAGACCAGTGGTTTGGGGATAGAATTCTTAGCTGTGATCGTTGGGTCATCAATTTCATTTTGGGGGATGGATTGTAGCCAGGCAATTATAGGCAGGTATAGGAACTGCAGTTCGGACTGGAGGCATAGCCGGGGCGAGATGGCTGTGCATGTTCCGATGGTAGGGCATATTGGCAAAGGAGCAGGCACGGGAAAGACAGGCAGGGTCCTGATAGATTTGGTGGAGCATCGGCGGGCATATTGAATTTGCAGTGTAGCAGCCTTTCTGTTTGCTTGTTTCAGGGGTGAACAATCTTATCCGCAAAGGGCCGGTGTGTATGCAGGTTTTCGCTGCAACTCCCTAATTAGATTTCTAATTAGAGGACTGATTAGCTGAAGAGTCCTCATACCTGGTTTTGAAGAGCTGACCTAAAGGTTACCCCAAAAACCTGTTTTTTTTTTGTTTGAATGGGGCAGTGAGTCATGGGGTAAACTACTGTTCTTTAGGGGTTTTCAAGGTGGAATTACGGGTCGATAATTTTAAGGATCAGGTTGTAAACCTCCCTGGTGTTGCTTTAATATGTTTTATCTGAGGTTGTATCGTGTATTATCAAGCCAGCCGGCTTAGTGGCCTCGGGAGCGGGGTTTAGTGGGAGCAGCTGGCTAGTTTTATTTTCTTTTTTGTTTGTGTCTTTTTCTTTGTTGTATGTATATTTTGGGTTCATTATTAGGCAGGCTGGGCCTTTTGGCACCTGTAGTCTGGGTGCTGGATTGCCCATAGGGGTCTTTTTTATTGCTGTGATTTGCTGTGTCATTCACTAGTGTGATTTGTGCTGGATGTGTTTTTAAGGTTGTGCTGTGGCGTGTACCTGAGCAAACTTTGGGCAACCTGTTCTCTTGTTGGCTTTATTGACAAAGGGTGGATTAGTCTAATTACGGCCTGCTACAAATAGCTGCATATAACGTATAAAAAAAATCACCTTATGGGTGCTCCGTAGGGTAGCAAGATCTTGAGTTTTTTTTACAGTACTCGGGTACGTTTTAAAATTTTCGACCAATCAGCAAACATTATTCTGACAGCATAGCTGGGAAACCAATGAAAAGTGAGTGCAACGTTCTAGAACTTGACTTCGGGTTGACGCTCCCTATAAAAGAGCTGGGTACTGCTTCAAGGCGTTCAGTTGGCGCTACCTCCTGATAGAGTAGCACTGTACGGCTCTTGTTCCGTAAAACAACATCAAAAGGATGAAAAAAAAAACAATATTTAAAGAAGACGAAAAAAATCAATTTTTAAAGAAGACGAAAAAAACATCGTCTAAAAAAATAAGCCAAAAAAATAATATCCGAAGAAGGAAAAACATGCAAAGTAAAAAAAAACAAACAAAAATAAAAAACAATATCCAAAGAAGAAGGAAAAAAACATCCAAAGGGAGAAAAGAAGAACTGAAGGGCCAACGAGGTAGGAGGAAATACAAATTTCGTTTCAGCACCGTTGGAGTGCCAAGCCGTGAAAAGCATTTGGCCAGAAGACAAGGTAAGTGTTGTATCTGTTATTTTAAAACAGCGCTTTTCAAAATGCTGCTTTATAATCGTTTGAGATCGTTAGCCAGTGTGACAGCTGAAGGCTTTTTGAGTTTACCAACATAAAGTTTTATTTCTGTATTAGGACATTGTCAGGAACAATGATGTGTTCATCGCTATGATGTGGTCAAAAAGCGATGCATTGAATCTTAGAAACATTTGTGATTTTTCAAACGATGCTTTTCCTTTTATTTAATCAGTAAAATTTCCATCGGTTTTATATAGTGCCCCTTGAAATATGTCTTTAGCTCATTTTCCGGGCATTTTACTAGAATGCATCCTGAGAAATACACAAGCTCTGCTGCATTTCCGTGCCTCGATGTTTAGTGCCGAGTATAATTGTTGCAGTTGCCTTTTATATATTCCATGAGACCTGTTGGTACCAAGAGAAGTGTGAGACTGTCAGGGTGAATTTATCATACAATCGCACGCATAAATACCTGAGGGTTGCCAGTCCTTTTGCGTTGTTACAGGAGGACTAGAGCTGACGAGTGTGTTTCTACACACTATCAAGGGCATTGTAGTACAGTTTTCTCAGGTGGGAGAATGCTGCCGATCTCCTATTTGACAATACAGCCCTTGATATATTAGAATATTACAGAACTAGAAGCCTTTTGCAAGGAAGAATGTGAGAAAATCCCAAGTACAAGAACTGAAAGCCTTTCAGCTGGCTATAAGAAGCGCTTGTAAGCTGTGATATCTGGCAGAGGAGGTGTTACTAAGTACTGATTACGTAGGGTGCCCAAACTTTTGCAGAGTGCCATAATAATGTTTTTATTTTGTAATTTTGTTCAATTTATGGCATAAAAAGTAACTATTCATCAATGTTTGCTGAAAATATTGTGTATTTTTCCCCCAGTTCCTAAAGAGACTGTATTAACTGATATTGTTGCTTTTGTAATTGAAAAGATGTTATTTGTCAAGGGGTGCCAAACCTTTGCATAAGACTGTACACAGTGTGTGTATGTGTTTATGTGAGTGTGTGTCTGTGTGTGTGTGTGTATATATATATATGTGTGTGTGTGTATATATTTCTGTATATGCATGTGTATATATATATTTATATATAGTTCACACACATTCAAACTTATTTGAATACACATTCAAAATTATTTTTATTATTATTATTTTCGTTTTTTTTTTTTTTTTGTGTTTTAAAATTTTTTATTTTTGCAATGGAAATAAAAATAAAGCAGTCCTCCGTAGAGGAGGGGTGGTGGAGGGAATATATATATATATATACATATATATAAAATAATTGTCACACAACTGGGGTGACATGCCTTTCCTGCTCACCCAATTTTAGTGCACTTTAGTTATGCATAATGACCTTCTAGTCTCGATACACCCATATATATATATGTATATATATATATAGTTTTTTTTGTTTTTTTTTTTGCAATAGACAATAAAAATAACGCAGTTCTCCATAAAGGAGGGATGGTGGATGGAATATATATATACATATATATAAAATAATTGTCACACAACCTGGGTGACATGCCTTGCCTGCTCACCCAGTTTTAGTGCACCTTAGTTATTCATAATGACCATCTAGTCTCGATACACCCATAAATATATATGTATATATATATAGTTTTTTTTGTTTTTTTTTTTGCAATAGACAATAAAAATAACGCAGTTCTCCATAAAGGAGGGATGGTGGATGGAATATATATTCACATATATATAAAATAATTGTCACACAACTTGGGTGACATGCCTTGCCTGCTCACCCAATTTTAGTGCAACTTAGTTATCCATAATGACCAACTAGTCTCGATACACCCATATATATATATATATGTACATATATATATAGTTTTTTTATTAGCAATAGAAAAGAAAAATAACGCAGTTCTCCGTAAAGGAGGGATGGTGGATGGAATATATATATATATATATACATTTATATAAAATAATTGTCACACAACCTGGGTGACATGCCTTGCCTGCTCACCCAATTTTAGTGCACCTTAGTTATCCATACTGACCATCTAGTCTCGACACACCCATATATATATATATATATATATATATATATATATATATATATATGTATATATATAGATATTTTTTCTTTTTCTTGTGTTTTTTTTTCGCAATGGATATTAAAAATAAAGCAGTCCTCCGTAAAGGAGGGGTGGTGGAGGGAATATATATATACATATATATATAAAATAATTGTCACACAACCTGGGTGACATGCCTTGCCTGCTCACCCAATTTTAGTGCAACTTAGTTATCCATAATGACCAACTAGTCTCGATACACCCATATATATATATATATATGTACATATATATAGTTTTTTTATTAGCAATAGAAAAGAAAAATAACGCAGTTCTCCGTAAAGGAGGGATGGTGGATGGAATATATATATATATATATATATATATATATATATATATATATATATATATATATATATATATACATTTATATAAAATAATTGTCACACAACCTGGGTGACATGCCTTGCCTGCTCACCCAATTTTAGTGCACTTTAGTTATCCATACTGACCATCTAGTCTCGACACACCCATATATATATATATATATATATATATATATATATATATATATATGTATATATATATAGATATTTTTTCTTTTTCTTGTGTTTTTTTTCGCAATGGATATTAAAAATAAAGCAGTCCTCCGTAAAGGAGGGGTGGTGGAGGGAATATATATATACATATATATATAAAATAATTGTCACACAACCTGGGTGACATGCCTTGCCTGCTCACCCAATTTTAGTGCAACTTAGTTATCCATAATGACCAACTAGTCTCGATACACCCATTGTTAGGTTGAAGAAACTGTTAGTAATCATTTGTTATCATTTCTGTATAATCAGCAATGAGTGTAAATATGTATATACATTATTTTGTTTTCCTTTACCTTCATACTTTAGATTATATTAGTTTACACGTATCCTGAGCACGTGTTTAAATAGTTGTCCACCTGAGTAAAACCAGAACTTCTTCTTACTCTCACAGTCTTTTCTTTGTTCTCACTCCAAGACCCCTGCCCCCCATTGACTATAAATAAAGGTGCCAAGGGGAACCACCCTTTGTAACACATTCCTTTGTAGCCTAGCATGCAGAGAGTGTGGTTACCCTTGTGCAAGTAAAACTCTAAGTGTGTTGTCTCGTAATTAATGGTGTGTACAGAGTTGGAGTGGAAAGCCTGTCGCTTTCTCCAACATATACTGTACTGTAGTTTGGTCCTGTGTGCAGAGTTGGAGTGGAAAGCCTGACGCTTTCTCCAACATATAATTTGGTCCTTCGAGCCGGATTCGAGGACACCTGACGACATCGCCAGCACGCCGAGAGGAGCGACACTGAAGCCTGCCGGCAGCCACTCGGAGACGGGTGCAGAAAAGACCTGTGACGTGAATTCGTCATCAGGCCGGTGGTTAGAACTGCGCTCGACGTCTGGTGATGTCTGACGGACCTCGGTGGCGGAACACAGGCACACAGGACAGGTGAGACAACAAAGGTTATTCAGCGAAATAACCGGGTCAATTGACGTGGGTTAGGCTTAGCCGTAATTAAGCAGAAAAGGGGTTAGGCTTAGCCGTAATTAAGCGAAATATGAACATGCATGTATTGTGTGAATGACTGGACTAAGACTATTAAAGAGGCTTAGAGTTGCTTCTGTCAGTCCATTTCTTATTTTGCCTGGTGGGAAAGAAGTACTGGTGATTGAAGGATCAAGGACGGGTTTCATCCCTGAAAACCGATACCGCTGCACGAACAGCGTGTAGTAGAAGGCCGTATTGGTGTCCTCCCATATATCTTGTACCAGTGAATTTCCACCCAGGACCTGTGTAGTGCGGAGACGGGAAAGAAAAAAAATGGGAAAGAATCAGAGTAAGAGGATTGAACTAGAGGGAGATGAGAAGTTTATGGAAGGATATAAACCAGGTTCAGGACAAATAAGTAATCAGAGGTGGAGAAAAAAACATGGGTTTGAAGGGAAACTCCACACTCCAGATATCTTAAAATTACAAGGAAATTTAAGACTAGAAATGTTACAAACCTTGAAGAAAGGAAAATTGGAGAAAAGGAAAAAAGAATATAAGTATTCAGATAATTGGTTGGAACAAAGTAAGTTAAGAGATGTACGTAGAAAGCAGAAAAAGGATGATAGAAAGGATAAATTAACTGCAGCCGCTCTAATCACTTTAGATGATGAGACGGTGGCCAAAATAAAACATAGAGAAAATAGACCACCAACACCACCACTATTGCCTGCCCCTATGCAACCCGTAGATAGAAGGGAAATAAAACAACCATCAGCTATGGGCACAATACCAAAGAAGCCATCAGCTCTTCCTTCTTCCCCCATTATAACTAGGAGTAGAGATCCTACGTTATACCCTGTGCGCGATCTAGCTACTGCTAAGATTCGATGGCATCCGCGAAATGAAGGCATTGATATTGATAGTGAAGAGGAAGAAATAGAATTACAATGCCCCCTAGTGGAGGTGGCAAACCCTAATAGAGAGCCAGATGGAGGACCTGAAACAATGTTAGTCTATAGACCATGGACAGCTGAAGATAGAACGGCAGCATTAAAAGGAATACCTCCTGTTGATGAAGGGGTACCAGAATTTTGGACAGCAATATTGGAACTACAGAGCAGTTTCCACCTGAATGGTAGAGAAATGTTCCAGTGTTTAAGACAGCTGTTCAATCATAAATGGGGAAGAGTAGCAGGAGACTTTACTGGTCATGGACCAGACAATCAACCACTTGCACATAATTCACAAGCTCTGCAACAGAGTATGGAGCAATTACATGGAAGGATAGAGACAGTGTTTATGAGACGAGCAGATTATGGCAGAATTGCACAATGCAAGCAAAAAGATGGAGAAGAGCCAGAGGATTTTATGGATAGGATGAGAGTGGTGTTTAGAGGGAATTCAGGAATTCCTTATAATGAGGAAAATGGAGGAGTTTATCAGCAACAGTTAAAACGTGCGTTCATCACAGGGCTAAAACCTGAACTGAAGAGATACATAGATAAACATTGGGTACATCAGAATACTGGTTCAGTACAGCAAGCCCTAGAATATGCCCAACACGCCCATACAGCACAAAAACAGAAATCAGACGCAGTGTTTGCTGCTAATGATACTGTTGCAATAATACATATGAATCCTCCGGGGAGGGGAGGGTTCAGAGGAAGGTCACGAGGCCGAGGAAGGGGGAGAGGTGCTTTTAGGAGCAATCAGCGAAATTTATTACAGCAAGATAACACTTGCTGGACATGCGGAAAACTTGGGCACTTAGCTAGGCAATGTAGAACCAAGTTTATAAACAACCCAAATTCCACAGAGAATCAATGACAATTAGCCTGTGAACTATCAAAAGAGCCAGATAAGCTGCAAAAACAGGATGAGACAGAAGAGATAGATTTGCAAGCAGTTTACCAGCTGCTAGCACTAAAACAACTTGAAGAACTACCAAAACGAAGGCTTATTATAAATGGGAAAATATATGAGTGCCTATGTGATACAGGAGCCTGTAGGACAGTGTTAACCACTAGCCCTCCAAGGGTCACCTTTTCTTCGTCCTCCATAAATATCCGAACTGCAGGAGGCCAAGCTGAAAGTCATCAATTGACAAATCCAGTTAGCATAAAAGATGAGGAAACAGAGTTAGAATGTCACGCCCAAGTGCTAATAAGCCCTTCATGTCCAGTCAATCTGTTAGGAAGGGATCTTATGATACAAATGGGTATTAGTGTGATTGCAACACCCACTGGCATGAAGGCTATAGTAGAAAAGCAAACTTTCGTGATACATGGCATGTCAGCTCCACAGTATTATTGGTCCCTAGATCTGGGGGGGACAGCACAGACACGTGAAATATTGAGAAAAACTAGAGAAAAGCAGTCCCCTAAACAAACCCAGTTCATGCCTGACGATGCCTTACACGTCACTATGTGGTACAAAGGCACCCTAGGACCAGATTATGCCTATGACAAAACGTTTCATGCCCTTCAAGACACTTGTATCACCTTACAACATATATATGTTAACTCCACTACTGGCTTTTCTGCTGCTTCAGTCATCTTATCTAATAAACAACAGGCTGTGTTCAGAGGGGAAACACCACACGTATCTCTATCAAAACCACCTCAGATGCAGTGGAGGGACGTAGAGATGTTCTTACGAGATTCCATGCACAGTTACAATAACTACCAACCCGTACCTGGCTCCTTTTGGAGCTATGACAAAAAACACAATGTGTGGCGGTTTCCTTTGGGATGGAGAGTTCAAACCACTCTCACCACACACTTGCAGGACCCAACCTGACAAATTTTTCCAACCCTGGAGGAGGGATCATGTCCAGATCTAGATCGCCTCCCGGAAGGGTTGTGGTCGTCCTCCCCCACTGATGTAGGACTGGTAAAGGGGTTTCCACCTTACAAAGTAATTGTGAAATCAGAACACCGTCCGGTAGTTAGACAATACCCGTTAAAACCTGAAGCAGAGAAAGGTATAGCCCCTGTAGTGCAGGATATGTTGGCATCAGGAATATTGCGAGAGGCTCCTGAGGCCACTTGCAATACTCCTATATTCCCCGTCCAGAAGGGACATACAGGGAAATGGCGCATGGTGCAGGATTTAAGACCAGTAAATGAAATAGTACAACATGCTGCACCAGATGTGCCTAATCCACACCTTTTGTTAAATTCCTTGTCCCCTGACAAGAAGTATTTTTCAGTAGTGGATCTGAGTAATGCCTTTTTCTCAGTACCACTACATCCTGATTCACAACACTTATTTGGTTTCACTTATAAAGGACATAAATACACATACACTAGACTCCCTCAAGGGTTTTCAGAAAGTCCACATGTATATACAATGGCACTACGCTATTCAATGAGTTCCTGTAAAATACCATCCCATAGTCAAGTGCTATTGTATGTAGATGATATATTAATTGCTTCAGATACAAAACAGCATTGCAAAGAAGCCACACTGTTAGTGTTACAGCATTTGTATGATACAGGACATAAAGCATCAAAACAAAAATTACAGTATTGCAGAGAGGAAGTTATATATCTTGGACATAAACTCTCCCAACAAGGTCGATCATTATTAGAAACTAGAAAACAGGCAATACAAGAGGCACCAAAGCCAAAGACTAAACAGCAAATGATGTCCTTCTTAGGACTTTGCAATTATTGCAGGGAATGGTTACCTGATTATGCTGCACTCGTTCAACCTTTACAAACCCTGATTTATGGGAAGGACATGGCACTGAAAGATAAAATTCAGTGGACAAAAGAAGGAGAATTGGCATTCACAAACTTAAAAATGATGTTACAAACTAATGTGACACTTGCTCTGCCAGATTATCAACAACCATTTATTCTATGTGTTGATGCAAATCAAGGGTATATGAAGGCAGTATTAACACAGCCATTCGGCGCAAAAGAGAGGCCATTGGCGTTCTATTCTAAACGATTAGATGCAGTGGCAGCTGGTTTTCCGCAGTGTTTGCAGGCATGTGCAGCTGCTGCAGAAGCAGTGAAATTATCAGCAGAATTAGTGTTGTGTCACCCACTCACTTTGAAGGTGCCACATTCAGTTTCTTTAGTTTTACTGCAGACGCCACTGCCATTCCTCACACATGTTAGACATCTGACCCTAGTCTCACTCCTGCTTTCACAGTCAAACATCACAATACAGCGATGTGGTCCTCTCAACCCTAGCACCCTTCTTCCGACAGCGGAAGATGGAGAGCCACATTCGTGCAAAGCAGTTGTGGAAGAACAAACCAAACCAAGAGCAGATATTTTACAGACCCCAATACCAGATTCAACAGTTGTTTTTGTAGATGGATCAGCATCAAAAAATGACATGGGGAAGAACAAGGTCGGATATGCTGTAGTTACATCTACTGAAGTGTTGGAGGCCAATGCACTTCCCCCTGCTTGTTCAGCACAAGCGGCTGAACTCTATGCTGTAATTAGGGCATGTGAGCTCTTCAAAAACAAGCCACTTACAATATACACTGATAGTCAATATGTGTTTGGAGCTGTTCATCACCATGCAAGAGTGTGGAAAAATAGAGGATTCAAGACATCGCAAGGAACATCTTTAACTCATACGAACCTATTACTCAGGTTGTTAGATGTTGTGCAATTACCAAATTGCCTTGCGATATGCAAATGTAAGGCACACCAAACTGATGCTTCCGCAATAGCTAAAGGAAACAGTTTTGCGGACATGACGGCAAAAAGTGCTGCACAAAAACAACCTGCCTTAAATGTTACAGATGTCTTGTTGATAGATAGTGATGTACTATGTGATGCACAGACTCATGCACCTAAAACAGAAATACAGAGCTGGATTAAGAGAGGAGCAATACAGCAAGGGAAAACTTATTATATGAATGACAAGCCCATCCTACCAAAAAATTTATACAAGACAGCTGCCTTAGTGAGCTATGGAAACACCCATGTCTCAACAGGAGGGATGGTACATATTATTCAACAATACTTTTATACTATAAATTTTTCTGATTATGCAAAACAATTTTGTCGAGCGTGCTTAATTTGCTGTAAACACAATGCACAAGGCAACATAAGGCCAAAACGTGGCCAGTTTCCCGCAGCTGAGTATCCATTTCAAATTGTACATATGGATTTCATTGAATTATCTTGGTCACAAGGGAAGAAGTGTTGCCTAGTCGTTATAGACACCTTTTCTAAGTGGGTAGAAATATACCCTGTAAAACACTGTGATGCAATGACCGTTGCAAAATGTTTGGTAGGCCATTATTTCCCTACCTATGGCATACCTCATATTATAAGATCGGACAATGGGACTCATTTTGTAAATCAGACCATGTCCCTTTGCTCACAAGCATTAGGGTTTACGATCAAAAATCATTGTGCTTATCACCCCCAGAGCGCAGGCTTGGTGGAAAGGACCAACGGCACCATTAAAACAAGGCTCAGAAAGACAGTGGAAGAGACAAAAAGACCGTGGCCAGAATGTTTGTCTCTAGTAAAATTATGGATGAGAATAACTCCCACTCCTGCAGGATTGACACCATTTGAAATAGTGTATGGTAGACCGTTTCCCTTAGCAACCGAAATGAGTGATATAGGAAAAGCAGACAGAGAAAATACGTTAGCCGATTGGATGCGTAAGCTATTATCATCACAACAAAAACATAACCCCAGTAGTCTGCCAGTAAATTCTGTTTCTGTTCAACAGGATAATCTGCAGCCAGGAGATTGGATCCTGGTCAAGGTCCTGTTGCGAAAGGATTGGAGCACGCCTCGGTGGGACGGACCTTATCAAGTCCTGCTCACAACACCAACAGCGGTGAAAATAGCAGAGCGACCTTCCTGGATACATAAGAGTCACTGTAAGCCCATCAAGCCCGTATCAGAGACCTCTGTACCTTCGGAGTAGCAGTGGAAGTCCGCTACAAAGGCGCAGCAATCAATAGGATACTGACGTCTCAACCCGGTGAAGAAAACAGCTGATCTGCACTCCATTTAGAATGGCTCTGATTGGGTGGGGATGTGGTAAGGTAACTCTCGGTGTAATTCTCTTTATGGGAATTGTTGGTCTGCTTCTGCACTCACCAGAGCAGGTGTTTCGCCCACCTAGATGGACACATGACGGCTCCCACCTGAGACCTATCTCCACAAATGAGACCCATCCTTTCCTACAAAACTACTGGTACCGTTATGTTTATGATTCAGCAAAGAAAGACAATTTAACTAATTGTTATGTCTGTACCCACATGCCATCTCATGCCGATGGATTAACTATATATGGGAAACCTATGAATAAGTCACAAGCAAAGTGTGCTGCCTCTTTTGCAGGTGTAGGCTATCAGCATGATAATATAAAAATAAATGATACAGATCCATATACTGCTGGTTTGGATAATGGCGTATGTGCACAGCAGTTTTGGATCGATTTTGCTATAAAAGTGTCAAATATATCCTTACCTTTATCTGTCCACCTGAACATGGACCCTAAAACATTTAATCACTCAATGTGTTATGACCAAATGAACGGCACCCATCATATGGGGAACACCACCAACTGTGCCCAAATACTAGTACACGGAGAAGGTGCCCCGGTAAACATAAGTGGATTTAGTAATGGCACCTACTGGGTGCAAGGAGTAGCTTGGTTATGTGGACCCCGCGCATATTTCGTTTTGCCCTATAACTGGTATGGTGTGTGCGCTCCAATCTTTGTGTCAGACCATACTTTCCTGGTGTCACTGTCATCTACACCAGCGAACCGCAGGCGCCGGTCCATCATAACTACAGCTTCTCTCCATCCTCATGACAGTGTCTGGGGTTCAGATGTTCCCCAGGAGTTCAAACATTGGTCTACAGACCAGAAAGTATTAATGTCTCTTTTTCCCTGGGTAGGAACAGCAAAGAATACGTTACGATTAGAAACTATTGATTATCGTTTGGGGCTGTTCATAAATAACTCCATCATAATAAATGAGCAACAGAATGGTGAGATAGATGCTATTAAACAGATGGTCATTCAGAATAGAATGGTTTTAGACATACTTACTGCTGCACAAGGTGGTGTGTGCGTGCTTTTAAATAATACCTGCTGTACATATATTCCCGATAATGTGCACTCACCCAACATGACTACAGCCTTGGACCGTCTGCGAGAACTTCAAAAGATCATGACCTTAGACCCTCATGCTGGCCCCTCATGGTTGGACTGGTTTCTTACTGGGTCCTGGTGGCAGTTACTGCTAAAGTTCTCACTCCCCATTCTTGTTACATTATTATTTGTATGTTGTTGTTTCATTTGTATTATACCCTGCCTCCGTTCCATGATACAACATACTTTTAGTTCTGTTTTTCTGCTATACACTGCAGAAGAACGAATGGATTTACTAACCTTGTCTAGCCCTCTTAATAATGATGATGATGTGATCTGAATGACGGTTGTGCTGAAAGTGTTTTTGCAATTTGTACAATACTGATGCTTCTGATCATACTGTCATGATAAACAGGAGGGACTGTTAGGTTGAAGAAACTGTTAGTAATCATTTGTTATCATTTCTGTATAATCAGCAATGAGTGTAAATATGTATATACATTATTTTGTTTTCCTTTACCTTCATACTTTAGATTATATTAGTTTACACGTATCCTGAGCACGTGTTTAAATAGTTGTCCACCTGAGTAAAACCAGAACTTCTTCTTACTCTCACAGTCTTTTCT
Source organism: Brienomyrus brachyistius (assembly GCF_023856365.1). Taxonomy (NCBI): domain Eukaryota; kingdom Metazoa; phylum Chordata; class Actinopteri; order Osteoglossiformes; family Mormyridae; genus Brienomyrus; species Brienomyrus brachyistius. Next base: position 187,215 of record NW_026042457.1, read on the forward strand.
TTGTTCTCACTCCAAGACCCCTGCCCCCCATTGACTATAAATAAAGGTGCCAAGGGGAACCACCCTTTGTAACACATTCCTTTGTAGCCTAGCATGCAGAGAGTGTGGTTACCCTTGTGCAAGTAAAACTCTAAGTGTGTTGTCTCGTAATTAATGGTGTGTACAGAGTTGGAGTGGAAAGCCTGTCGCTTTCTCCAACATATACTGTACTGTAGTTTGGTCCTGTGTGCAGAGTTGGAGTGGAAAGCCTGACGCTTTCTCCAACACCCATATATATATATATATATATGTACATATATATAGTTTTTTTATTAGCAATAGAAAAGAAAAATAACGCAGTTCTCCGTAAAGGAGGGATGGTGGATGGAATATATATATATATATATATATATATATATATATATATATATATATATATATATATATATATACATTTATATAAAATAATTGTCACACAACCTGGGTGACATGCCTTGCCTGCTCACCCAATTTTAGTGCACTTTAGTTTTCCATACTGACCATCTAGTCTCGACACACCCATATATATATATATATATATATATATATATATATATATATTATATATATATGTATATATATATAGATATTTTTTCTTTTTCTTGTGTTTTTTTTTCGCAATGGATATTAAAAATAAAGCAGTCCTCCGTAAAGGAGGGATGGTGGATGGAATATATATATAAAATAATTGTCACACAACCGGGGTGACATGCCTTGCCTGCTCACCCAATTTTAGTGCACCTTAGCTATTCATAATGACCATCTAGTCTCGATACACCCATAAATATATATGTATATATATATAGTTTTTTTATTAGCAATAGAAAAGAAAAATAACGCAGTTCTCCGTAAAGGAGGGATGGTGGATGGAATATATATATATATATATACATTTATATAAAATAATTGTCACACAACCTGGGTGACATGCCTTGCCTGCTCACCCAATTTTAGTGCACTTTAGTTATCCATAATGACCATCTAGTCTCGATACACCCATGAATATATATGTATATATATATATATATATATATATATATATATATATATATATATATAGTTTTTCTGTTTTTTTTTTGCAATAGACAATAAAAATAACGCAGTTCTCCGTAAAGGAGGGATGGTGGATGGAATATGTATATGCATATATATAAAATAATTGTCACACAACCTGGGTGACATGCCTTGCCTGCTCACCCAATTTTAGTGCACCTCAGTTATCCATACTGACCATCTAGTCTCGACACACCCATATATATATATATATATATATGTATATATATAGATATTTTTTCTTTTTCTTGTGTTTTTTTTTCGCAATGGATATTAAAAATAAAGCAGTCCTCCGTAAAGGAGGGGTGGTGGAGGGAATATATATATACATTTATATAAAATAATTGTCACACAACTGGGGAGACATGCCTTGCCTGCTCACCCAATTTTAGTGCACCTTAGTTATCCATAATGACCAACTAGTCTCGATACACCCATAAATATATATATATATATATGTACATATATATAGTTTTTTTATTAGCAATAGAAAAGAAAAATAACGCAGTTCTCCGTAAAGGAGGGATGGTGGATGGAATATATACATACATATATATAAAATAATTGTCACACAACCTGGGTGACATGCCTTGCCTGCTCACCCAATTTTAGTGCAACTTAGTTATCCATAATGACCAACTAGTCTCGATACACCCATAAATATATATGTATATATATAGTTTTTTTTTTTTCGCAATGGACAATAAAAATAACGCAGTTCTCCGTAAAGGAGGGATGGTGGATGGAATATATATATAAAATAATTGTCACACAACCGGGGTGACATGCCTTGCCTGCTCACCCAATTTTAGTGCACCTTAGTTATTCATAATGACCATCTAGTCTCGATACACCCATAAATATATATGTATATATATGTATTGTTTTTTTTTTTTTTTTTTTTTTGCAATAGACAATAAAAATAGCGCAGTTCTCCATAAAGGAGGGATGGTGGATGGAATATATATATACATATATATAAAATAATTGTCACACAACCTGGGTGACATGCCTTGCCTGCTCACCCAATTTTAGTGCAACTTAGTTATCCATAATGACCAACTAGTCTCGATACACCCATATATATATATATATATATATATGTACATATATATAGTTTTTTTATTAGCAATAGAAAAGAAAAATAACACAGTTCTCCGTAAAGGAGGGATGGTGGATGGAATATATATATATATATATATATATATATATATATATATATATATATATATATATATATACATTTATATAAAATAATTGTCACACAACCTGGGTGACATGCCTTGCCTGCTCACCCAATTTTAGTGCACTTTAGTTATCCATACTGACCATCTAGTCTCGACACACCCATATATATATATATATATATATATATGTATATATATAGATATTTTTTCTTTTTCTTGTGTTTTTTTTTCGCAATGGATATTAAAAATAAAGCAGTCCTCCGTAAAGGAGGGATGGTGGATGGAATATATATATAAAATAATTGTCACACAACCGGGGTGACATGCCTTGCCTGCTCACCCAATTTTAGTGCACCTTAGTTATTCATAATGACCATCTAGTCTCGATACACCCATAAATATATATGTATATATATATAGTTTTTTTATTAGCAATAAAAAAGAAAAATAACGCAGTTCTCCGTAAAGGAGGGATGGTGGATGGAATATATATATATATATATATATATATATATATATATATATATACATTTATATAAAATAATTGTCACACAACCTGGGTGACATGCCTTGCCTGCTCACCCAATTTTAGTGCACTTTAGTTATCCAGAATGACCATCTAGTCTCGATACACCCATGAATATATATGTATATATATATATATATATATACACTGAACAAAAATATAAACGCAACACTTTTGTTTTTGCTCCCATTTTTCATGAGATGGACTTAAAGATCTACAATTCATTCCAGATACACAATATTACCATTTCTCTCAAACATTTCTCACAAATCAGTCTAAATGTGTGATAGTGAGCACTTCTGCTTTGCTGAGATAATCCATCCCACCTCACAGGTGTGCCACATCAAGATGCTGATCTGACATCATGGGTAGTGCACAGGTGTACCTTATACTGCCCACAATAAAAGGCCACCCTGGAATGTGCAGTTTTGTCTCACAGCAAAATGCCACAGATGCCACAAGCATTGAGGGAGCGTGCAATTGGCATGCTGACAGCAGGAATGTCAACCAGATCTGTTGCTCGTGCATTGAATGTTCATTTCTCAACCATAAGCCGTCTCCAAAGGCGTTTCAGAGAATATGGCAGTACATCCAACCGGCCTCACAACCGCAGACCACGTGTAACCACACCAGCCCAGGACCTCCACATCCAGCAGGTTCACCTCCAAGATCGTCTGAGACCAGCCACTCAGACAGATGATGCACGGCCCCATGTTGCAAGGATCTGTACACAGTTCTTGGAAACTGAAAATGTCCCAGTTCTTGCATGGCCAGCATACTCACCGGACATGTCACCCGTTGAGCATGTTTGGGATGTGCTTGACCGGCGTATACGACAGCGTGTACCAGTTCCCACTAATATCCAACAACTTCGCACAGCCATTGAAGAGGAGTGGACCAACATTCCACAGGCCACAATTGACAATCTGATAAACTCTATGCGAAGAAGATGTGTTGCATTGTATGAGGCAAATGGTGGTCACACCAGATACTGACCGGTTCTGAGTCCCCAGACCCCCAATAAAGCAAAAAACTGCACATTCCAGGGTGGCCTTTTATTGTGGGCAGTATAAGGTACACCTGTGCACTACCCATGATGTCAGATCAGCATCTTGATGTGGCACACCTGTGAGGTGGGATGGATTATCTCAGCAAAGCAGAAGTGCTCACTATCACACATTTAGACTGATTTGTGAGAAATGTTTGAGAGAAATGGTAATATTGTGTATCTGGAATGAATTGTAGGTCTTTAAGTCCATCTCATGAAAAATGGGAGCAGAAACAAGAGTGTTGCGTTTATATTTTTGTTCAGTATATATATTTATGGGTGTATCGAGACTAGATGGTCAGTATGGATAACTAAGGTGCACTAAAACTGGGTGAGCAGGCAAGGCATGTCACCCAGGTTGTGTGACAATTATTTTATATAAATGTATATATGTATATATATATTCCATCCACCATCCCTCCTTTACAGAGAACTGCGTTATTTTTATTGTCCATTACGAAAAAAATAAAAAAACTATATATATATATATATATATATATACATATATATTTATGGGTGTATCGAGACTAGATGGTCATTATGGATAACTAAGGTGCACTAAAACTGGGTGAGCAGGCAAGGCATGTCACCCAGGTTGTGTGACAATTATTTTATATAAATGTATATATATATATATATATTCCATCCACCATCCCTCCTTTACGGAGAACTGCGTTATTTTTCTTTTCTATTGCTAATAAAAAAACTATATATATGTACATGTTTTTCTGTTTTTTTTTTGCAATAGACAATAAAAATAACGCAGTTCTCCATAAAGGAGGGATGGTGGATGGAATATGTATATGCATATATATAAAATAATTGTCACACAACCTGGGTGACATGCCTTGCCTGCTCACCCAATTTTAGTGCACCTTAGTTATCCATACTGACCATCTAGTCTCGATACACCCATATATATATATATATATATATATATATATATATATATATATATATATATATGTACATATATATAGTTTTTTTATTAGCAATAGAAAAGAAAAATAACGCAGTTCTCCGTAAAGGAGGGATGGTGGATGGAATATATATATATATATACATTTATATAAAATAATTGTCACACAACCTGGGTGACATGCCTTGCCTGCTCACCCAGTTTTAGTGCACCTTAGTTATCCATAATGACCATCTAGTCTCGATACACCCATAAATATATATGTATATATATATATATATATATATATATAGTTTTTTTATTTTTTTCGTAATGGACAATAAAAATAACGCAGTTCTCCGTAAAGGAGGGATGGTGGATGGAATATATATATACATATATACATTTATATAAAATAATTGTCACACAACCTGGGTGACATGCCTTGCCTGCTCACCCAGTTTTAGTGCACCTTAGTTATCCATACTGACCATCTAGTCTCGATACACCCATAAATATATATACTGAACAAAAATATAAACGCAACACTCTTGTTTCTGCTCCCATTTTTCATGAGATGGACTTAAAGACCTACAATTCATTCCAGATACACAATATTACCATTTCTCTCAAACATTTCTCACAAATCAGTCTAAATGTGTGATAGTGAGCACTTCTGCTTTGCTGAGATAATCCATCCCACCTCACAGGTGTGCCACATCAAGATGCTGATCTGACATCATGGGTAGTGCACAGGTGTACCTTATACTGCCCACAATAAAAGGCCACCCTGGAATGTGCAGTTTTTTGCTTTATTGGGGGTCTGGGGACTCAGAACCGGTCAGTATCTGGTGTGACCACCATTTGCCTCATACAATGCAACACATCTTCTTCGCATAGAGTTTATCAGATTGTCAATTGTGGCCTGTGGAATGTTGGTCCACTCCTCTTCAATGGCTGTGCGAAGTTGTTGGATATTAGTGGGAACTGGTACACGCTGTCGTATACGCCGGTCAAGCACATCCCAAACATGCTCAACGGGTGACATGTCCGGTGAGTATGCTGGCCATGCAAGAACTGGGACATTTTCAGTTTCCAAGAACTGTGTACAGATCCTTGCAACATGGGGCCGTGCATCATCTGTCTGAGTGGCTGGTCTCAGACGATCTTGGAGGTGAACCTGCTGGATGTGGAGGTCCTGGGCTGGTGTGCTTACACGTGGTCTGCGGTTGTGAGGCCGGTTGGATGTACTGCCATATTCTCTGAAACGCCTTTGGAGACGGCTTATGGTTGAGAAATGAACATTCAATGCACGAGCAACAGATCTGGTTGACATTCCTGCTGTCAGCATGCCAATTGCACGCTCCCTCAATGCTTGTGGCATCTGTGGCATTTTGCTGTGAGACAAAACTGCACATTCCAGGGTGGCCTTTTATTGTGGGCAGTATAAGGTACACCTGTGCACTACCCATGATGTCAGATCAGCATCTTGATGTGGCACACCTGTGAGGTGGGATGGATTATCTCAGCAAAGCAGAAGTGCTCACTATCACACATTTAGACTGATTTGTGAGAAATGTTTGAGAGAAATGGTAATATTGTGTATCTGGAATGAATTGTAGATCTTTAAGTCCATCTCATGAAAAATGGGAGCAAAAACAAAAGTGTTGCGTTTATATTTTTGTTCAGTGTATGTATATGTATACATATAGTTTTTTTTGTGTTTGTGAAAACGGGTCTTTAATCGGGGAAACGGAGCGGGTAGAGCAGGACGGAACGCAGGCATTGACAAACTACAATGACGGACAGGGCAAACAGGTAAGACCAGGACTTAAAATAGGTCATGACTAATCAAAGTAATCGGGCAAAGCAGGAGACGATCAGGGAAGCACACGTGGGTAATCAGGGGGCGTGGCACACACGAGGAGCGGACAAGCCGGGCATATATGTATATCTATATAAAACCTCATTAATGAGGGACAGGGAACAGAACGGACAGACAGAACTGGCACAGGGGAAGGAGCCAGGACAAGACTTGACATAAGACAGGAAAGGCAGAGAAACAGATCAGAAAGGGGGACACGGAGGGAACAGGCAGGACAAAAGGACCGGGAGTGAACGAAGGGAACATCGGGGAAAGAGGAGCAGAAGCCAGAGGGACGAGGGACAAAGAGAGGAGGGACAGAGACAGGAGGAACAAAGCGAGGGGGAGCAGAGGCAGGAGGGACAAAGACGGGAGGCCAGGGAGAGAAGGAGGGGGAACCAAGAGGAGCCCGAGGGAGACCCAGCGGGCGACGGGAGGCAGCCGGAAGGGCTGCAGGCGGCCGGGAGGCCGGAGCCGGAGGGGCCGAGGAGACGGGGTGAGGGACAGACGCAGGGACGAAGGAGGGAGTCGGAGGGGAGACCAGGGAAGGGGACGAAGGAGCTGGAAGGGACCCTGGCGAGGGCAAGGAGAGAGGGGGAGCCGCAGCAGACGGCGACGTCCTCCGACACGCCAGAGCGGGAGGACCAGCAGGCGAATGAGGAGCCGCCGTCGGGGGGCCCGCAGGCAACCGATAAGACGCCGGAGGAGGGACCGAGGCAGGGCGACGAGGCCGCGGAGGGGGACCCGCAGACGACAGCCGACCCGGAGGGCCAGGACCCGCAGGTGCCGACCAAGCCCTAGCGCCGGCGAGGGAGGGCGAGCCAGGGGGCTGGGCGGGTGGGACCCCAGCCGTGCGTCTGTGTCCTCTCCCCTTATGGGACACAGACATAAGGACCTGCGGCCGGGGTCGGGCTCGTCGGGGTGAGGGTACCAGAGTCACAGGGGGAGAAGGGACTGGAGTGGGGCCAGGGACTGGAGCTGCAGGCTGCAGAGGGGGCGCCTGCCCGGGAGCTGCAGGCAGGGAAAGCGCCTCGGACGTGGGCGCGGTAGCTGCAGGCAGCGGAGACGGCTGCTCGGGCTCTGGGGCCGCAGGGGGCACTTATTTTATTATATAAAATAAGTGTCACACAACCAGGGTGACATGCCTTGCCTGCTTGTGGGATGAGGAAGACTCAGGGACTGGAAATGGGATTAAAACTGAAGATGTGCTCATTCCTTTGTGTATTTACAAATTTTCCTTCCGTCAGACATGAGGAGTTTGCTGCTATATTTGGCACTAATAGAGATTCTGATGCTGCTATTTTTATTGTCTATTAGTTTGTTATTATTTACAAGTTCTGTTGTGTTTTTGCATTTTTCTCTTCTGGTTAATTAACTGCTGTCTGTTTGCTGTGAAGTATGAGTGTGGTGAGTAAGACTCAGGGACTGGAAGTGGGATTACAACTAAAGATAACATGCTTATTCCTTTTTGTATTGTTTACAAATTTCCTTCCGTCAAACATGAGGAGTTTGCTGCTATATTGTGCACTAACAGAGATTCTGATGCTGCTATTTTTATTGTTTATAAATGTGTTATTGTTTCCAAGTTGAGTATTCAATAAATGCTAAATTGAGAAATTTTGTGTATCGTTTGTTATTATTAGTGTGATATTTTACCATGCAAATAGAGGGGAAAACGTCCAATTATCGGCCAAAAAAAATCAGCAGCATATATCGGCCATCGCCTGACCCTTGACTTGAAAAACCCATATCGGTCGACCTCTAGTAACAGTACATTCTGTCCAATTCATCCATCGAGTTAAGTCACACACCCACTTGAGGGGGCACTCCGGCAGACGTGAGGATGGGGATGTTCTTTCCGCTATAACATCCACTGCAGAAGTACATCTCGCTCCTGTTCACAGGGCTTACTTCAATGATGAAGCAGGGCTGGTTGTCTGGACAAGAAGTTGTCCTGCTGCTGGGTCTCGGTGCCGTTTTTCCACCTAAGCTTGAAGGTGGAAATGTGTTCCAACTTGGTCCCTGGGACTGCAGCATAGCCAAACATCGCGAGCAGCGTCGGCCACACCCACCACCAGAACCATCACACCGTCCTATACACATAAAGAAGAACTAAAACATAGAGTGTTGTGACAATCTATGCGTTAATGTTTGGCAGCATAGGTGATTCATTAAAATTATACCGAAGAATGGAAAATGTGATATTTAGAATATTTTTTGCCATTTAGTAGCTAATTTAAGCACTTACCCAATGCCTCAATTTGTTTTAGGTCAGTAATGTCTGAGCCAAAAGAATGAATGTATGAATTTAATACAATTCACCCACTCCCACCCACACACAAATCTGAAATTCAATTTAAGACACTTCTTAAACATTAGTGCATTAACAAAAAAGGAAAATCTTAAGAGATTCAGTAGGATTTTCTATGTTAGACTTAAGCTAATAGTTCAATAGTTTTTACATATTTCAATATACCAATTTGACTTTAATGTTGAAACAGATGCTAAAACATGGAATAATTTCATAACTAGAGAAACATGTTATTCACAAACACTAGCAAAGGTAGCTTATAGTTAAGCTTACTTAAGTCAGCAAGTCAGGCTACAGTGTGTAAGAATAGTCGTAAACGATAATTTGTCTCAGTCTTACATGACAGAATAAGTAAACAGAAAATATAAAATGGCTGAAACAGCGTCATTAACGCCAGCTACAGTAGAGGCGCAGAAAAGGTGTCATGACTGAAGTATTCCCAAACTCTGGAAGACCGTATGCGAGCCTTTTTTGCCGCGTGTTTCTCCAGAGGCTCCGGAGCTCCGCTGGTTGACACAGCCATGTTGGTTCATGTGCAGGGGGACGAGCGGCAAATTTCTTTTTTGCAGGGTGGTAGGTGATGTCTCATTAATATTTATTAATTTACTTACAAAATGGTGCGGCACTGCATCCAAGCCTGCGGCACTCAGAGTCACAAATACAGTGGAAACCATTTGTAGTAATTACGTCTGTCTGGCTGATTTCCAACTAATTGATATTTGTATATTTATTACATGAATATAAGGTAATATAAGGTAATAGAAGAGGTATTTAATGGTTTTCCATCTGAGGAATTTGCAAAAAACTGCAGTGCATGATGGGTCGGACCTAAAGGCTGCCTTAACGTCCTCATCTGTATGACGACATACATCAAGACTAGGAAGGTGCATAATGTTCATGTCTGGTTGCGTTTGTTGGTCCAGAAAGTAATTCAATTTCGCCATGTAGGTTACGTTCTTAAAAACTGCTTGGATATAGCCCGATTATATGCTGTGGGCCTTTTAATTTCTTTGTTTACCAGGTAGGCTACCTTCTTTAAACTGCGTTTTGTTAGACTACATATTTAGGGAGGTCTTTATAAATTTATAGTAGTCTTCATAAATATGTACATAGTTTAGCCTAACCCAGCCACTTAAGGGAGAAAGCCAGCTCAACTAGGTGTCGGTCCCAAGCCCGGATTAATGGGGAGGGTTGGCGTCAAGAAATAAAGAGACTGTATCTTCACTGCATGACTGATGTCAAAATGTGTGAAATATGTGGTTGTATTAATAAATGCATTAAAGTAGGTTAATGATTCTGTGCTGTCTAAATTGTATAGAAAATTTCTACGTATAGCCAAACAAATCTCCTCCTGTTTGAAAAGGCATAGAAAAAGCAATTTAGCCACTAAAACTTTACAGTTTTTGTGAGGGACAGTCGAATTCTCTCGTTTCTCTCGTCAAGTTTTTTTGTGATCCTGCACCTACACTTTGCCGGCCCCAGGAGGATGGGCTCCCCCTTTGAGTTTGGTCCCTCCCAAGGTTTCTTCCTTCTTGGGAGTTTTTCCATGCTATCGGCGCCTATGGCTTACTCACTGGGGGCTTTGGGTGGGCATGATATAAAGCAAAGCATTTTCCCTCCCAGTTTCCTCCTCTGGTCCACATTGCAGGACCATCAGCCATCAGAAACAGCCAGACGGTCTCCTTCAGCTTCTTTAGTGTCCTTGGAAGCCAAGGCAGTTTTAGGTCTGAGAAGAGGTTTATCAGAAGGACACATATTACGTCGTTTGTCCTGAAATGTAACATGGGGAGGAAAAGTTAAGCGGTTTAGTCAGATTGGAGTCGTTTATTCAGCAGTGGCAGCGCCAGTGACTTAATGCTACAGGTGCTATAGGGGAGTGAGATTATTTAGACCGGGTGCTTTAGCTTTTCAGCTTATGTAGATGGTGTATAGAAGCACACAGCACGATAAGCTACAGCATGGATAAAATAGGATAAAATATGAAATTCTAACGTCTAGCTCACAGAGCCTCTATGTGTACTTTGAAGAAAAAATACACTACAAGTATGCTGTAAAAACCGCAAAAATGTCTTACACAATATACAGATTTTACAGATAGTTAAAGAAAAAATGAAACCAATATTTTGGGGGTGCTGTGGGGGTACTATGGTCATTGGAGGAGGAGCTAGAGCCCCCCCCCCCAAGCTTTTCCTTGGTGCTGCCACTGTTGTTCAGATTAAAAGTAACATTGTCATTAATAAACAGTACTCTGATCAAATTTTTGCATGTACAAACACAATCAAAGTTTAACCACATGTTTAGACACAATTCACACACCTGTTACATTTCCATAATGCTAAGACTCTCTACACTTACTTCATCCACTTTCTTGTTTGGTACACAGTCATTTGATGGATGTGTAAGATCATTACCAGACCGTCTGCTGCAAACTCTACAGTTAATGAATGGCTGCAAAAACACACAGACACACAAAAACAGTATTTAAAGAGTGGTGGGCAATAAATACAGTGAGAGAAGGTGTAGTAAAGATATATCTAATGATTTAAGGCAGAGCTGCTGGAGTGCAGGGTTTAATGACACAGAACAATTTTAGAGGAAAGAGCTTCCAAAGCAGGGTCACCATAAGGCTATATTATACAAAGCAAGTTCATCTAAAAGTATGAACAACAAATCCCGTTTAACTGAACACTGCTCTGTATTAAAATACTGTCCTCCGATCAAGCTAAGTGGTCCTGTAGTTCACTATTTAAAGAGGTAAATTTAAAGGGTAATTCACACTGCACATCTACCCTGCTCTGACCAGGTTTAATTACTGGCTTTCTAATTAAAACAAGAGTTAAGTCCTGCCCTTTCACCACAAAACACCACACTGCCATTTAAGGCTGATTTCAACAATGAGTTTTAGTTAACCTGGCTCGATTGAGTTAACTCTGGGTATGTAAAACCCGCTTTGTAGTACAGCCCACAGGTCTTTAAATAAGGCCAGCTAGGGTTCATAGCTCGAAGCATAATCTACAGGTCACCCCTCAGATGATTAGCATTTGCTTCTGCCTGGTAATCCAGCCTTTAAGCCTGTAAACCTACTAAAATTTGAGAATAAGGTGAAGGAACTGGCTCTTTGAGGCCACCTATGTATTTGTTACTTTATTGTTGGCTAACTTTCCCCCGCAGGGCATCAAAAAAGTTAACATGAACCTAAATTAATTTGCTAACTGATATGTCCAATGCTCACAGTCACAGTGACTCTTTACTTACCCTCTTGTCCATGAAAATACAGTCAGCCCGATGGTCTGTTGCAGTTGACTTTGGACATTTTGTTGCTCTCAAGAGAATCTCAATGTCAATGTATTCACTGCTGATCTAAATCACATAAACACGTTATATACAAAATTGCCTACAACTGTTTTAAAGGCAATATAACAAACAATAATCACCCAAAAAATGGCAAACTGTCACAGACTTGACTGCAGCAGATTCAGAGAGAAACTGTGAGAAGGTAAAATTGACCAGGGCTGAGATATACAACCATCACTTTCATTGTGAAGAGACATTAAGCATCATATGCATTGAAATTAAAACATCAAAATCAATGTGATACTCATTAGTTCAGCTTGCAGATGATGAAAGTTTCACACTTTTGTAAACACTTTCTCAGCAGTTACCTTCGGACGGCCCTGGATGTTATAGAAATTCATGTGCTGACGGGTTCCTTGATGAGCATTTTCGACTGCGAGTTTAATGGCCGTCTTGTGAGTGCAGGGAGACTGTGGTAATCTTGCTGGGCCTCTGTGGAGATAAGCAGAGCTCCATAAGCCAAAACCAGAAGCAGCAGGCGGGTCATCTTCCTCTCAGCTTTGAAGGGAGAAGCAGGACTGAGGACACTGATCTGTGGTCCCCTTATCCAGCACGTCCAGGGGCGTGTCCTTCACTCGAAACAAACAGACCTTTGAACAACATTGGAAAACTCTTCAGGATGAATTGAGGCAGGTGGTCAAGTGGGTTTATTGTTATTTCAGCAATATACACAGTACACAGTGAAAGGAAACATTGTTCCTCCTGGACCACGGTGCAACACAAAGAAGAAAAACAGAAACAACACAAGATGACACAAGTGCGGGCAAGATAGAACTATACAGAGTGAAAGGAGCACAAACAGAGGGAGAAAGTGCAAGATAAACACAAGAGCAACAATACAATACTACAGGACAAGACAGCGCAGTCAAGAACACAGAGTGCAGCCAGAGCTAACCTGAATAGGGGCATCAAGGTTGCCAGGCAGGCAGAGAAACAGAAAATAGAGGTCTACTTCACATACAACAACCCACAGTGGGTGTGGCAGGGAATACAACACATTACAAACTTCAAAGGCAACAACACCGTCACTGTTAACAGCAACGCCCTTTTAGCAAAGGAGCTAAACAGCTTCTTTGCTCGTCTGGAGGAACACAGAGCAGACATAGCCACACTGCCCCCTCCCCCAATCTCCAGCACTCACAGACTCCCTCTGCAGGAACACCACGCGAGAAGGCACATTGCATCTCTAGGTGTGTGGAGTTTAAGACAAGGCAAGTGATGCTACGATAATATAATTCCTTGGTAAGACCCCACCTAGAATATTGTGTGCGGGTTTGGTTACCATACCTTAAGAAGGACATTGCTGCCTTGGAAAAGGTGCAACGTAGGGCAACGAGAATGATTCCTGGTCTTAGAGGAATGTCTAATGAGGAGAGGTTAGCTGAGCTGAATCTGTTTAGCCTCGAGCAAAGGAGACTAAGGGGGGACATAATCCAGGTGTTTAAGATTCTAACAGGTCTGGATGCTGTTCAGCCAAATGGCTATTTCAATGTTAGTTTAAATACCAGAACTCGTGGCCATAAGTGGAAATTAGCTGGAGAACATTTTAAAACGAATTTGATGAAGCATTTCTGTACACAGCGTGTAGTTAGAGTATGGAATAGTCTTCCTGTTATTGTAACACAAGCTAAAACCCTGGGTTCTTTTAAATCAGAGCTAGATAAGATTTTTGAGCTATTAGCTAAGTTCTCCTCAAAGGAGCTTGATGGGCCGAATGGCCTCCTCTCATTTGTAAATCTCTTTGGTTCTTATGAGTCAGCTTACAGAGATGAGGTCCAGAAACTGATAGGTTGGAGTTCAGCAAACAATTTGGCACTAAACAGCACAAAGACAAAGGAATCACTGACTTCAGGAAGGATGGAGGCGACACTGGCCTGCCTAGATGGATGGATGGATGTTTTTATTGACATTGTAAGTACAATGAGATTTAGTTTGGAACGCGCCAGCAGCTACACAGTATATTTACAATTATATAGATTGTGAGGCATAAAATAAGGTGTGAGTAATATAACATAACGACATAATATAAGTAATCATTAATTAATCATTACAGATGGTATGAGGTGTGAACCGCTAGGCTGCTATGGCATGTTTGGTATCAAACCGATGGAAAATCACTCCAGTTTCCAAATCTGGTCAGTGGTTACCACGAAAGTGAATATATCAAAAGTTACACCAGCCTAACGAAAATCATCAATACAAGGGAAATCACTCTGGTCATAAATCTCAAAAGGACTGATACAGACCCCCTTCCGAAAGCCCGCCAAATGGATGGTCAGCCATTGGTCCAGGAGTCGAATTCCTGGTCACTCCTATTCACGAACTTTACACTATAAAACCTGGCACCTCAGAACAAAGCCAGGAGAGGAGAAACAGAAGGGAGGAGAAAACAAAAGACCATCAGCACGAAGAGAGGCAGAGAACATCAGCCCAAGAGAAGAGAAGCCCACAAGAAGCCCTCCTGAAGCCTATCAGTGAAGACCCAGCTGGACAGAGAACTGCAACCAAGCCCAAGCTTCACCAGGAGAGGGAATCAGAGGGGCTCCACTCCAACAACCGCTGCAAACACCGCGCCTCCCTGAGTGCCATCACCCATCAGCTCATCAGCCTCCGCAACCAACTGCCAAGACCCCCCCCCCCCCCACTCTGCAACCAAGTAAACAAACTTCCTTTCATTTATAACAACCTAAACTCCTATTCACCTGCTATATTACTTTAGGACAGTATTTCCACAAATTGCTTGCTTTGCAGAACAGTATTTTCCCTTTTAAGGTTACTCATTTTAAATCTGGTCATTGCATTTTCATGATTACATTGTTTGTGTCCACTCCGTTATTTCGTGTTTATTGTTTGTTAGGTGTAATGTCTGTCTTATGTTAGTTATAGGAATAAATGCATGTCTTTTACACAACTTCAGCCTCCGTTCATTGAGTGCTCACAAGAATCCCTGCCTGTGCGATCTACGCTCTGAAACCTCAAATTCGCCTGAAATATCGCGAGACTCTCTCTCATTGGCCGTGAGGGGAGCTTCGCTACCGATCGTTTACATTACCTGGTGACGCAGCTCGTTGGACAAGCCTTCTATTCTAACCCAGGTTATTACGTGATACTGGTTATTAATGAGTTCCATTTAAGTCACACATTAACAGACTCACGGTGTTTCGCAATTGAGTTTGAGCCGACCATTCAGCATAAAAATTGGTTAATAATCACAAGGCACAAGGTTTAAACTTATTCTGAGCACACAATTTAAACTTTTTATGACCGAACGTGCAGTGAAGAAGCGCTACTGTCAACTGGTTGCAAAAGTCGCACTCATGGCAATCTGAAGGCATTTAAGCGGGATCATATGGGCTTATTATAGTTATTTTTATTTCTATTATTAGTAGTTATATTATTTTGTTTTATTTTCGGTTATTTCATTGTAGTTCTTTCGTATTAAACTGCAGTAAACTTTAACCCTATGTCTGACGAGATTCTCAGATGTAGCGCTTTGTTTCCAGGTTCAATTCGGACGAGTGTCTCCGTTTCTATATATCCTGGGAGAGATCTCTCTATTAGCGAACGGGAATACTTGTTATGAGGTTCTAACCTAAATTATGTTGCGCTTGGACATAAGACCGATAGCTTAGTTACCTATCAGGATCATACTCGTATGTGTGTGCCTGCTTTAGACAAAGCAAGTTTAACACAACTTTGCGCTGTGAGCCAAGTGTGTGTCATTTAGAAATTGGGAGTCTCCTGTGCTTGAGACCCGCCGTGGTTAAGCACCATTTGCGACGAAATATAGTGCACTCACAATTTAAATCTGTCGCCGTAACGCGTGCGCCGTCTCGCTTCAGTAATTGTTTTAAGGGGTGATGACGAAGATGACGAATTTACTTTCCTGAAGAGGAGCAGGATGGGTCACGCGTTCTGTAAGATTTGTCTCCCACGGGGAAGGAACGATGTCAGTCGGCATGAAAAATCCAAGTCATTAGTGAATGACAGAGCCGCATGAGTGAACATGAAAAATTAATAGAAAATAAATGACAAATGGTTATTTTATATTTTATATATTTTATATATTTATATTTATATTATATTTTATATAATTTATATTATTTTATATTTCCTGTCTTAAAATGTAAGGGATACACATGGTCATTTCCGTTGTTTCCTGTTTCCTGCGAGAGTGATACTGACTGCTAGCGCGCGAACTTTGAAACCATAGATATCACCTAAATAATAATTCGAGTTAAGTCATTGGGAAAAAGCTTCGCAAGATTAATAATCCTCCAAAATAAATAAATAAAATTTCCCAGACCCCGACGGATTAATCACCTACGCAAGTACCGACCCACGATCTTCGTTCAATTAAGAAGGTGCTTCCAGCCTTACAGCCTCAGTTTACGTAAGTACAACGCCATGTCTACTGTTCCGTGTTCTGAGTGTAATATGTTTAGCTATTCTTCTCCAGTCATTAGCGGTATTTATACATGTGAGAAGTGTCAGTTAGTCGCTAGACTGACGGAGAAGATTGTAGTGTTAGAGGGACGTATCCGGACGTTACATAACATTCAGGAGAATGAGAGTTTTATTGACTCAGTATTAGCGGCTCCGGATATGTCCGCGATAGCCAGTAAGTCTCCCCCTGCTCCGGCAGCAGAGCCTTCGCAGCAAGGCGAGTGGGTGACGACCCGGCGGCATAGTCGCAAATCCAAACCAAACTTACACCGGCACCATTCGCCTATCCGCGTTTCCAACAGGTTCTCCCCACTCAGTGAAACTCCCACTGAGACGCCTGTTGAAAGTGCTCTAATAATTGGTGATTCTATTCTAAGAAACGTGAGAGTAGCGACTCCAGCGACCATTGTAAATTGTCTCCCGGGTGCCAGAGCGACCGACATCTCGGCAAATTTAAAAGTGCTGGCTAAAAGTAAACGTAAATACTCTCAGATAGTTATCCACGTCGGCACTAATGATGTCCGATTGAGGCAATCGGAGATCACAAAGGCAAATTTTAAAGAGGTGTGCAACATTGCGAAGAAGATGTGTGTGTCAGTAACGTGCTCTGTCCAGACTAAAAACTCAAGTCCAGACTAAAAACACACCTGTTTAGTTTAGCGTATAGGGACACTAGTTCTAGCCCTAGCTAACTCTTCACTCCCAGGCAGACCTGTAGTGTGAGGTGTAGAGCTGGGTGGGGATCGGTGCCATTGGCTTTGGATGAACTGGATTGTCAGTGCTGTCACTCTAGCTTTGCAATCTCTTGTGGAACTGGAGTGCTGACATTTCAGGGACTCCCCATGCCGGCATTCCCACTTGCCTCTCCCTCCTACTGATGCTGCCATAGCCATATCTGCCGGAGCTTGCAGATTGCACTTCATATTGTACTCACCTAGCTTTTAGCACTGCCAATAGCCTCCTCTACTATGCCTAATTGTACATTTTATTTCCCCTACTCCTCCTGGGGGTGATGCCTGGAGACCTCAATCTATCAAGATATCCAGCACACCCGACCACCACCAGTGACGTCCCTGCATCCAGCTCGCCGTTCTGATCTTCCATGTATGACCCGCTGCCTTACCTCTGGTTGCCTGGCAATTGGAAGAAGACTCGGCTTCGGCATTGGCTTATCTTCCTTGCTCTCCTCTCTCTATTTGACTATCCCTGCCGGCCCCTGGAGGATGGGCTTCCCCTTTGAGTCTGGTCCCTCTCAAGGTTTCTTCCTTCTAGGGAGTTTTTCCTTGCCACTGTCGCCTATGGCTTACTCACTGGGGGCTTTGGGTGAGGATACTGTAAAGCGCTTTGAGACAATGTAATGTTGTGATAATGCGCTATATAAAAATAAATTTGTTTGTTTGTTGTTGTTGATACTGGAGCCTGGTTGCGGTGGTGGGATGGCTCACGGCGGGTGCCGGAAAATTTCCTTTATTTTCAAATCCAAACCTTGACAGGTATGCTGCTGTTCCAAATCATGGGTGCATGTTACAAGTGCGGAACATATTTTAACTTAGTACTAACTTAGCATCATATTTGATCTGATTCGACTGAATATCCCAGGTTTCCATCTCTCATGCATCTGGTGTGACGTGTTTTCAGACTCTCAGGCTGGCGCAAAGAAATCTTACGGGAATTGAACGTCTCACTCCGGCCAGCTGACCAAAGTTGGTAACCTTGGTATTGTGTGTAGGAGATTCGGTATAACTATAATTTCGTTCTCCATTTACATGCCCGTAGTGTCTTTAAGTGTTATGTAGTTTTGCCTGAAACGCAAAAATAAAACAAAGCAATTAAAGCCGTAAGTGGCTCAAATTGTGCTGTAGCGATTGAAGAACTTTTGTCGGAAGTTGGATTCGAACCCACGCCTTACTTGGGAGAACAGAATACCAGAATAGAGTAGGTTAAGTCCAGCCTTGGCTTCCAAGCTGACGTTTTTCTACATATGTGCTTGTGTATCATGGACAGTAAGAGGGGGCAGGCAAGGAGAGAATTTCTCTCTTTGGGGATCAATAGAGTGTTGTTATTATAACGTCTAAAAAGTATGATGGTCTGTCGATAAATCAATAAGAAAATAAATGAAGTCGTTTTCGCGAACACGCTGGAAAAGCCAGGGGCCGGACCGACTGTAGGGGGCGTGGCCAGAGACAGCCATCTCAGGCTGTCAAGTCTCCCGTTTTGGCCGGGAAACTACCGTATTTTACTTCTCTTTCCCGCCGTCCTCCCGTATTAGTATTTTCCCGTAAATCTCCCTTATATTATATAGTTGCTGGATAGTGTAGTGGTAAGATCGCCGCCTTTCACACGGGAGACCGGGGTTCGAATCCCGGTTGTGGCCAAAAATATATTTTATATATTTTATATATTTATATTTATATTTATATTATATTTTATATAATATATATATCATCATCCCCACATTCCGAGATTGGGTACCAAGCCCCATATATATTAGTAGGCTGAATACAAGAGCAGCTGACCTGAGAAATAAGAAATAAGCTAAGCTGGAAACAGATCAGCTGATCTACACCACAGCAACAGTGATCCTTGAGCTGGAGCCGGACCGTCTTTGAAGACTCCGTAAATCTCCGTATAATAATATATATCTACGGGAACGAGAAAGCAGAGAACAAGAACAAGATTTGTAAATGTAAGATTTGAAGGACCCGGCATGAAAAATAGAATAGTTCTCGTCATTAGTGAACATGTGTCTCGTCATTGTGTATCATGGACAGTAAGAGGGGGATCAATAGAGTGTTGTTATTATAACGTCTAAAAAGTATGATGGTCTGTCGATAAATCAATCAGATAAATAATGAAGTCGTTTTCGCGAACACGCTGGAAAAGCCAGGGGCCGGACCGACTGTAGGGGGCGTGGCCAGAGACAGCCATCTCAGGCTGTCAAGTCTCCCGTTTTGGCCGGGAAACTACCGTATTTTACTTCTCTTTCCCGCCGTCCTCCCGTATTAGTATTTTCCCGTAAATCTCCCTTATATTATATAGTTGCTGGATAGTGTAGTGGTAAGATCGCCGCCTTTCACACGGGAGACCGGGGTTCGAATCCCGGTTGTGGCCAAAAATATATTTTATATATTTTATATATTTTATATATTTATATTTATATTTATATTATATTTTATATAATATATATATCATCATCCCCACATTCCGAGATTGGGTACCAAGCCCCATATATATTAGTAGGCTGAATACAAGAGCAGCTGACCTGAGAAATAAGAAATAAGCTAAGCTGGAAACCTGGACCCTCCGACCAAGAATGCGTGAAGTACCCTCAGAAGGTCTACTAGAAGATGTACGTAGAAGACTACTACAGATCAGCTGATCTACACCACAGCAACAGTGATCCTTGAGCTGGAGCCGGACCGTCTTTGAAGACTCCGTAAATCTCCGTATAATAATATATATCTACGGGAACGAGAAAGGAGAAAGCAGAGAACAAGAACAAGATTTGTAAATGTAAGATTTGAAGGACCCCCGGCATGAAAAATAGAATAGTTCTCGTCATTAGTGAACATGTGTCTCGTCATTGTGTATCATGGACAGTAAGAGGGGGATCAATAGAGTGTTGTTATTATAACGTCTAAAAAGTATGATGGTCTGTCGATAAATAATGAAGTCGTTTTCGCGAACACGCTGGAAAAGCCAGGGTGTAGGGGGCGTGGCCAGAGACAGCCTGCTGACCATCTCAGGCTGTCAAGTCTCCCGTTTTGGCCGGGAAACTACCGTATTTTACTTCTCTTTCCCGCCGTCCTCCCGTATTAGTATTTTCCCGTAAATCTCCCTTATATTATATAGTTGCTGGATAGTGTAGTGGTAAGATCGCCGCCTTTCACATGGGAGACCGGGGTTCGAATCCCGGTTGTGGCCAAAAATATATTTTATATATTTTATATATTTATATTTATATTTATCCATCCATCCATTTTCTTAACCGCTTATCCGACTGGGTCGCGGGGGGTCCGGAGCCTATCCCGGAAGCAATGGGCACGAGGCAGGGAACAACTCAGGATGGCGGGCCAGCCCATCGCAGGGCACACTCACACACCAGTCACCCACACATGCACACCTATGGGCAATATTGCAACTCCAATTAGCCTCAGCATGTTTTTGGACTGTGGGGGGAAACCGGAGTACCCGGAGGAAACCCCACGACGGCATGGGGAGAACATGCAAACTCCACACACATGTGACCCAGGAGGAGATTTGAACCCGGGTCCCAGAGGTGTGAGGCAACAGTGCTAACCACCGCACCACCATGCCGCCCCTATTTATATTTATATTATATTTTATATAATTTATATTATTTTATATTTCCTGTCTTAAAATGTAAGGGATACTGGAGCCTGGTTGCGGTGGTGGGATGGCTCACGGCGGGTGCCGGAAAATTTCCTTTATTTTCAAATCCAAACCTTGACAGGTATGCTGCTGTTCCAAATCATGGGTGCATGTTACAAGTGCGGAACATATTTTAACTTAGTACTAACTTAGCATCATATTTGATCTGATTCGACTGAATATCCCAGGTTTCCATCTCTCATGCATCTGGTGTGACGTGTTTTCAGACTCTCAGGCTGGCGCCTGAGAAACGTCTCACTCCGGCCAGCTGACCAAAGTTGGTAACCTTGGTATTGTGTGTAGGAGATTCGGTATAACTATAATTTCGTTCTCCATTTGCATGCCCGAAGTGTCTTTAAGTGTTATGTAGTTTTGCCTGAAACGCAAAAATAAAACAAAGCAATTAAAGCCGATCAGTGGCTCAAATTGTGCTGTAGCGATTGAAGAACTTTTGTCGGAAGTTGGATTCGAACTTGGGATGCCTTACTTGGGAGAACAGAATACCAGAATAGAGTAGGTTAAGTCCAGCCTTGGCTTCCAAGCTGACGTTTTTCTACATATGTGCTTGTGTATCATGGACAGTAAGAGGGGGCAGGCAAGGAGAGAATTTCTCTCTTTGGGGATCAATAGAGTGTTGTTATTATAACGTCTAAAAAGTATGATGGTCTGTCGATAAATCAATAACAATATCAATGAAGTCAATGTTTATCTAAAGGAATCAGAATTCAGGAAAAGCCAGGGGCCGGACCGAGTGTAGGGGGCGTGGCCAGAGACAGCCTGCTGACTGTTCCAAATCATGGGTGCATGTTACAAGTCCGGAACATATTTTAACTTAGTACTAACTTAGCATCATATTTGATCTGATTCGACTGAATATCCCAGGTTTCCATCTCTCATGCATCTGGTGTGACGTGTTTTCAGACTCTCAGGCTGGCGCAAAGAAATCTTACGGGAATTGAACGTCTCACTCCGGTCAGCTGACCAAAGTTGGTAACCTTGGTATTGTGTGTAGGAGATTCGGTATAACTATAATTTCGTTCTCCATTTACATGCCCGTAGTGTCTTTAACCGGCTGCACAAACTGGATCCGCCTCCATTACGACACAACTTTGCCCTTATTGGCTTAAGAATTTAGTCACATACATGACGTATATCTGCTATTTCTCCCGAGAAGCAGGTAAAGCAGTGGTAACTGCTTTGTAGTTAATTTACCTGGTAA
The DNA here is from genome assembly GCF_023856365.1 of Brienomyrus brachyistius. Classification (NCBI taxonomy): domain Eukaryota; kingdom Metazoa; phylum Chordata; class Actinopteri; order Osteoglossiformes; family Mormyridae; genus Brienomyrus; species Brienomyrus brachyistius. The sequence goes on from NW_026042457.1 coordinate 209,531, forward strand.
AATTAAGTTTAAATAAATGATATAAATACTGTAATAGTACTCGTGAGCTTTGTTTATTTGTTATTAGTTATTGTAATGTTGCGCTGCTTTATTTGTTTAATCGTCTAGTCTGTGGAGACATTCAAGTTAATCAAATAAGAATTGCACTGTACACTGTACATGACCATAAAAACTTTGTATCCTTGAAATAAATGTTTTTGATCTTTTCCTTGGCAGTTATCTTTTTACACAGGGCCTCTATGTACACGATAGTTTTTTTTTTCACGACTAACAGTATGGATCAGGAGTTGGTTATTGTAAAAGAAGTAATGTGCATGCAGGTGATATTTGTATAGATTTATCCACACCCTTGTAGCAGTGCTGCCATTGCAGTCAGATCTCGCAAACTAGGAGTATTAGTTGTCTTTATTTCTCTTTATTTCTTGACGCCAACCCTCTCCATTAATCCGGGCTTGGGACTGGCACCTACCTGAGCTGGCTTGCTCCCTTAAGTGGCTGGGTTAGGCTAAACTATATATATATATTTACCAAGACTACAATAAAACATCTCGAAATGTGTAGTCTAGCAAAACGCAGTTTAAAGAAGGTAGCCTACCTGGCGAAATTGCAAACAAATTAAGGGCGTTAGGCAGCCTTTAGATCCTACCCATCATGCACTGCAGTTTTTTGCTAATTCCTCAAATGGAAAACTGTCCATCCATCCATCCATCCATTTTCCAAACCGCTTATCCTACTGGATCGCGGGGGGTCTGGAGCCTATCCCGGAAGCAATGGGCACGAGACAGGGAACAACTCAGGATGGCGGGCCAGCCCATCGCAGGGCACACTCACACACTATTCACTCACGCATACACTCCTATGGGCAATTTAGCAACTCCAATTAGCCTCAGCATGTTTTTGGACTGTTGGGGAAACCAGAGTACCCGGAGGAAACCCCACGATGACATGGGTAGAACATGCAAACTCCACACACATGTGACCCAGGTGGAGACTCGAACCCGGGCCCTAGAGGTGTGAGGCAACAGTGCTAACCACTGCACCACCATGCTGCCCCCTAAATGGAAAACCATTAAATACAAAAGGAAAACAAAAGTGCTGTAAGACTGTATACTTATGTGTATGTTAGTAAAGGCTGTAGCTGACACAACGGACCCCACTAATTAGAAAGGGGTAATTGTACACATGTGGCATCCAGTATGTTCTTCTATAACAGTTTTTAAAAAAAAAAAAAAACTCACATTACACAAATTGGCACTATCAAAACGAGGATTATGGGGAAAATGGGGACTGTGATGGAGATTACATACACGTAGGCATGGTATTTAGTTTTTTTTAATCTGGTCACCTTCCAGAGTAATTGTAAACTAAAACCATCTTCACCCTATTTGATTCTTTATAAATGGACAATCAGTCGTGCAGTAAATGGGGGTATAGAGAGACACAGAGCTTGTCTAACAAGAAACCCTGGGAAGCTAACATTAATAGGGTGGGTATGGATAGCAAAACCATTGATACAGATTACAGATTTATATCTCACCTGAACCCTGGCGGGCTCCGTGCCAATAGGGGTTGGGATTAGGGTTAGTTAACTTAAGTAGTAATATTGATGTGTATATTCTCCTATTCTCCAGTCAGTGAATCGTGAAACGTAATGTTAATATGTTTCTATACCTATATGTTCTGCTTAAAAACCCATAAAGGCAAGCACAGTGTTTAGACATTCTGTTACTTAGACTAGTAAACACTAAGATCCTTCAGCTTTCAATTAACCTGACACAACAGTCTAAACAACAAATGTGTGCCATGTCATTTGTCATCTTTACATCTTGTATCCTTTATATGGTAATTGGATTTTCAAGGTGGAATTGCAGGTCGATCATTTTAAGGATCTAGATGTAAACCTCCCTGGTGTTGCTTTAATATTTTTTTTGCACAATTTGCTTCACACACTTCCTCCAGCAGAGAAGCTTACAATACTACACCCCACCAAATGACTGGATGATGCCTTTTTATTTAAGGTCTGGCTGTGAGCCTCGATTACCGATACACTATCTTCAGGCTCCTGCCGGGATCAGTCAGTATGGTGGACCTTTGGAGGAATGGGTACAAAACCATCAGGAAAGTTTGCAGGTGCTTCAAGAGTATGTGAAGGCTTAGTTGGAGGAACAAGCCACACCACGAAATCGGAAACACAATGAGTTGGTTAATGATTAGGGGTTTGATGAAGGTCAGCTGGTGTGTTTGCGGAACCATGTTCGAGGTAAAATACAGGATCATTGGGATGCCTGTTTGTATATGGTAGTTCGGTGTCCCCAAGATCAGGGTGCAGTTTACTCTGCAACTCCAATGGAGGGGGACGGGGTTGTCCGTCAAGTTCACCGAACAGAGTTGCGTCCAGTACCACAGGGGGTTGTTATGTCAGGGGAAGATGTTCTGGTAATGTCTCCTGAGTCTGGGTTGCCCACAGGGGCAACAGAAATGGAATCGGATGAGGACTCTGTGATTTTACGGGGACAGGGCTGGTGGGAGGGGTCGCAATAGAGCATCCACAAGTAGGCCTCGTATAATGGAGGAGGTTATGTCCCCCCCGAGGTGTAGAGACCAGTTAAACGTTCGGTGAGGTCCACCACTGGTCATCATAGCAACCCTTATAAGTTACCACGGTCAGTGAATGATCGTTCGGTTGGGGAGGAAGACCAGTGGTTTGGGGATAGAATTCTTAGCTGTGATCGTTGGGTCATCAATTTCATTTTGGGGGATGGATTGTAGCCAGGCAATTATAGGCAGGTATAGGAACTGCAGTTCGGACTGGAGGCATAGCCGGGGCGAGATGGCTGTGCATGTTCCGATGGTAGGGCATATTGGCAAAGGAGCAGGCACGGGAAAGACAGGCAGGGTCCTGATAGATTTGGTGGAGCATCGGCGGGCATATTGAATTTGCAGTGTAGCAGCCTTTCTGTTTGCTTGTTTCAGGGGTGAACAATCTTATCCGCAAAGGGCCGGTGTGTATGCAGGTTTTCGCTGCAACTCCCTAATTAGATTTCTAATTAGAGGACTGATTAGCTGAAGAGTCCTCATACCTGGTTTTGAAGAGCTGACCTAAAGGTTACCCCAAAAACCTGTTTTTTTTTTGTTTGAATGGGGCAGTGAGTCATGGGGTAAACTACTGTTCTTTAGGGGTTTTCAAGGTGGAATTACGGGTCGATAATTTTAAGGATCAGGTTGTAAACCTCCCTGGTGTTGCTTTAATATGTTTTATCTGAGGTTGTATCGTGTATTATCAAGCCAGCCGGCTTAGTGGCCTCGGGAGCGGGGTTTAGTGGGAGCAGCTGGCTAGTTTTATTTTCTTTTTTGTTTGTGTCTTTTTCTTTGTTGTATGTATATTTTGGGTTCATTATTAGGCAGGCTGGGCCTTTTGGCACCTGTAGTCTGGGTGCTGGATTGCCCATAGGGGTCTTTTTTATTGCTGTGATTTGCTGTGTCATTCACTAGTGTGATTTGTGCTGGATGTGTTTTTAAGGTTGTGCTGTGGCGTGTACCTGAGCAAACTTTGGGCAACCTGTTCTCTTGTTGGCTTTATTGACAAAGGGTGGATTAGTCTAATTACGGCCTGCTACAAATAGCTGCATATAACGTATAAAAAAAATCACCTTATGGGTGCTCCGTAGGGTAGCAAGATCTTGAGTTTTTTTTACAGTACTCGGGTACGTTTTAAAATTTTCGACCAATCAGCAAACATTATTCTGACAGCATAGCTGGGAAACCAATGAAAAGTGAGTGCAACGTTCTAGAACTTGACTTCGGGTTGACGCTCCCTATAAAAGAGCTGGGTACTGCTTCAAGGCGTTCAGTTGGCGCTACCTCCTGATAGAGTAGCACTGTACGGCTCTTGTTCCGTAAAACAACATCAAAAGGATGAAAAAAAAAACAATATTTAAAGAAGACGAAAAAAATCAATTTTTAAAGAAGACGAAAAAAACATCGTCTAAAAAAATAAGCCAAAAAAATAATATCCGAAGAAGGAAAAACATGCAAAGTAAAAAAAAACAAACAAAAATAAAAAACAATATCCAAAGAAGAAGGAAAAAAACATCCAAAGGGAGAAAAGAAGAACTGAAGGGCCAACGAGGTAGGAGGAAATACAAATTTCGTTTCAGCACCGTTGGAGTGCCAAGCCGTGAAAAGCATTTGGCCAGAAGACAAGGTAAGTGTTGTATCTGTTATTTTAAAACAGCGCTTTTCAAAATGCTGCTTTATAATCGTTTGAGATCGTTAGCCAGTGTGACAGCTGAAGGCTTTTTGAGTTTACCAACATAAAGTTTTATTTCTGTATTAGGACATTGTCAGGAACAATGATGTGTTCATCGCTATGATGTGGTCAAAAAGCGATGCATTGAATCTTAGAAACATTTGTGATTTTTCAAACGATGCTTTTCCTTTTATTTAATCAGTAAAATTTCCATCGGTTTTATATAGTGCCCCTTGAAATATGTCTTTAGCTCATTTTCCGGGCATTTTACTAGAATGCATCCTGAGAAATACACAAGCTCTGCTGCATTTCCGTGCCTCGATGTTTAGTGCCGAGTATAATTGTTGCAGTTGCCTTTTATATATTCCATGAGACCTGTTGGTACCAAGAGAAGTGTGAGACTGTCAGGGTGAATTTATCATACAATCGCACGCATAAATACCTGAGGGTTGCCAGTCCTTTTGCGTTGTTACAGGAGGACTAGAGCTGACGAGTGTGTTTCTACACACTATCAAGGGCATTGTAGTACAGTTTTCTCAGGTGGGAGAATGCTGCCGATCTCCTATTTGACAATACAGCCCTTGATATATTAGAATATTACAGAACTAGAAGCCTTTTGCAAGGAAGAATGTGAGAAAATCCCAAGTACAAGAACTGAAAGCCTTTCAGCTGGCTATAAGAAGCGCTTGTAAGCTGTGATATCTGGCAGAGGAGGTGTTACTAAGTACTGATTACGTAGGGTGCCCAAACTTTTGCAGAGTGCCATAATAATGTTTTTATTTTGTAATTTTGTTCAATTTATGGCATAAAAAGTAACTATTCATCAATGTTTGCTGAAAATATTGTGTATTTTTCCCCCAGTTCCTAAAGAGACTGTATTAACTGATATTGTTGCTTTTGTAATTGAAAAGATGTTATTTGTCAAGGGGTGCCAAACCTTTGCATAAGACTGTACACAGTGTGTGTATGTGTTTATGTGAGTGTGTGTCTGTGTGTGTGTGTGTATATATATATATGTGTGTGTGTGTATATATTTCTGTATATGCATGTGTATATATATATTTATATATAGTTCACACACATTCAAACTTATTTGAATACACATTCAAAATTATTTTTATTATTATTATTTTCGTTTTTTTTTTTTTGTGTGTTTTAAAATTTTTTATTTTTGCAATGGAAATAAAAATAAAGCAGTCCTCCGTAGAGGAGGGGTGGTGGAGGGAATATATATATATATATACATATATATAAAATAATTGTCACACAACTGGGGTGACATGCCTTTCCTGCTCACCCAATTTTAGTGCACTTTAGTTATGCATAATGACCTTCTAGTCTCGATACACCCATATATATATATGTATATATATATATAGTTTTTTTTGTTTTTTTTTTTGCAATAGACAATAAAAATAACGCAGTTCTCCATAAAGGAGGGATGGTGGATGGAATATATATATACATATATATAAAATAATTGTCACACAACCTGGGTGACATGCCTTGCCTGCTCACCCAGTTTTAGTGCACCTTAGTTATTCATAATGACCATCTAGTCTCGATACACCCATAAATATATATGTATATATATATAGTTTTTTTTGTTTTTTTTTTTGCAATAGACAATAAAAATAACGCAGTTCTCCATAAAGGAGGGATGGTGGATGGAATATATATTCACATATATATAAAATAATTGTCACACAACTTGGGTGACATGCCTTGCCTGCTCACCCAATTTTAGTGCAACTTAGTTATCCATAATGACCAACTAGTCTCGATACACCCATATATATATATATATGTACATATATATATAGTTTTTTTATTAGCAATAGAAAAGAAAAATAACGCAGTTCTCCGTAAAGGAGGGATGGTGGATGGAATATATATATATATATATACATTTACATAAAATAATTGTCACACAACCTGGGTGACATGCCTTGCCTGCTCACCCAATTTTAGTGCACCTTAGTTATCCATACTGACCATCTAGTCTCGACACACCCATATATATATATATATATATATATATATATTTATATGTATATATATAGAATTTTTTTTTTTTTCTTGTGTTTTTTTTTCGCAATGGATATTAAAAATAAAGCAGTCCTCCGTAAAGGAGGGGTGGTGGAGGGAATATATATATACATATATATATAAAATAATTGTCACACAACCTGGGTGACATGCCTTGCCTGCTCACCCAATTTTAGTGCAACTTAGTTATCCATAATGACCAACTAGTCTCGATACACCCATATATATATATATATATGTACATATATATAGTTTTTTTATTAGCAATAGAAAAGAAAAATAACGCAGTTCTCCGTAAAGGAGGGATGGTGGATGGAATATATATATATATATATATATATATATATATATATACATTTATATAAAATAATTGTCACACAACCTGGGTGACATGCCTTGCCTGCTCACCCAATTTTAGTGCACTTTAGTTATCCATACTGACCATCTAGTCTCGACACACCCATATATATATATATATATATATATATATATATATATATATATATATATATGTATATATATATAGATATTTTTTCTTTTTCTTGTGTTTTTTTTCGCAATGGATATTAAAAATAAAGCAGTCCTCCGTAAAGGAGGGGTGGTGGAGGGAATATATATATACATATATATATAAAATAATTGTCACACAACCTGGGTGACATGCCTTGCCTGCTCACCCAATTTTAGTGCAACTTAGTTATCCATAATGACCAACTAGTCTCGATACACCCATTGTTAGGTTGAAGAAACTGTTAGTAATCATTTGTTATCATTTCTGTATAATCAGCAATGAGTGTAAATATGTATATACATTATTTTGTTTTCCTTTACCTTCATACTTTAGATTATATTAGTTTACACGTATCCTGAGCACGTGTTTAAATAGTTGTCCACCTGAGTAAAACCAGAACTTCTTCTTACTCTCACAGTCTTTTCTTTGTTCTCACTCCAAGACCCCTGCCCCCCATTGACTATAAATAAAGGTGCCAAGGGGAACCACCCTTTGTAACACATTCCTTTGTAGCCTAGCATGCAGAGAGTGTGGTTACCCTTGTGCAAGTAAAACTCTAAGTGTGTTGTCTCGTAATTAATGGTGTGTACAGAGTTGGAGTGGAAAGCCTGTCGCTTTCTCCAACATATACTGTACTGTAGTTTGGTCCTGTGTGCAGAGTTGGAGTGGAAAGCCTGACGCTTTCTCCAACATATAATTTGGTCCTTCGAGCCGGATTCGAGGACACCTGACGACATCGCCAGCACGCCGAGAGGAGCGACACTGAAGCCTGCCGGCAGCCACTCGGAGACGGGTGCAGAAAAGACCTGTGACGTGAATTCGTCATCAGGCCGGTGGTTAGAACTGCGCTCGACGTCTGGTGATGTCTGACGGACCTCGGTGGCGGAACACAGGCACACAGGACAGGTGAGACAACAAAGGTTATTCAGCGAAATAACCGGGTCAATTGACGTGGGTTAGGCTTAGCCGTAATTAAGCAGAAAAGGGGTTAGGCTTAGCCGTAATTAAGCGAAATATGAACATGCATGTATTGTGTGAATGACTGGACTAAGACTATTAAAGAGGCTTAGAGTTGCTTCTGTCAGTCCATTTCTTATTTTGCCTGGTGGGAAAGAAGTACTGGTGATTGAAGGATCAAGGACGGGTTTCATCCCTGAAAACCGATACCGCTGCACGAACAGCGTGTAGTAGAAGGCCGTATTGGTGTCCTCCCATATATCTTGTACCAGTGAATTTCCACCCAGGACCTGTGTAGTGCGGAGACGGGAAAGAAAAAAAATGGGAAAGAATCAGAGTAAGAGGATTGAACTAGAGGGAGATGAGAAGTTTATGGAAGGATATAAACCAGGTTCAGGACAAATAAGTAATCAGAGGTGGAGAAAAAAACATGGGTTTGAAGGGAAACTCCACACTCCAGATATCTTAAAATTACAAGGAAATTTAAGACTAGAAATGTTACAAACCTTGAAGAAAGGAAAATTGGAGAAAAGGAAAAAAGAATATAAGTATTCAGATAATTGGTTGGAACAAAGTAAGTTAAGAGATGTACGTAGAAAGCAGAAAAAGGATGATAGAAAGGATAAATTAACTGCAGCCGCTCTAATCACTTTAGATGATGAGACGGTGGCCAAAATAAAACATAGAGAAAATAGACCACCAACACCACCACTATTGCCTGCCCCTATGCAACCCGTAGATAGAAGGGAAATAAAACAACCATCAGCTATGGGCACAATACCAAAGAAGCCATCAGCTCTTCCTTCTTCCCCCATTATAACTAGGAGTAGAGATCCTACGTTATACCCTGTGCGCGATCTAGCTACTGCTAAGATTCGATGGCATCCGCGAAATGAAGGCATTGATATTGATAGTGAAGAGGAAGAAATAGAATTACAATGCCCCCTAGTGGAGGTGGCAAACCCTAATAGAGAGCCAGATGGAGGACCTGAAACAATGTTAGTCTATAGACCATGGACAGCTGAAGATAGAACGGCAGCATTAAAAGGAATACCTCCTGTTGATGAAGGGGTACCAGAATTTTGGACAGCAATATTGGAACTACAGAGCAGTTTCCACCTGAATGGTAGAGAAATGTTCCAGTGTTTAAGACAGCTGTTCAATCATAAATGGGGAAGAGTAGCAGGAGACTTTACTGGTCATGGACCAGACAATCAACCACTTGCACATAATTCACAAGCTCTGCAACAGAGTATGGAGCAATTACATGGAAGGATAGAGACAGTGTTTATGAGACGAGCAGATTATGGCAGAATTGCACAATGCAAGCAAAAAGATGGAGAAGAGCCAGAGGATTTTATGGATAGGATGAGAGTGGTGTTTAGAGGGAATTCAGGAATTCCTTATAATGAGGAAAATGGAGGAGTTTATCAGCAACAGTTAAAACGTGCGTTCATCACAGGGCTAAAACCTGAACTGAAGAGATACATAGATAAACATTGGGTACATCAGAATACTGGTTCAGTACAGCAAGCCCTAGAATATGCCCAACACGCCCATACAGCACAAAAACAGAAATCAGACGCAGTGTTTGCTGCTAATGATACTGTTGCAATAATACATATGAATCCTCCGGGGAGGGGAGGGTTCAGAGGAAGGTCACGAGGCCGAGGAAGGGGGAGAGGTGCTTTTAGGAGCAATCAGCGAAATTTATTACAGCAAGATAACACTTGCTGGACATGCGGAAAACTTGGGCACTTAGCTAGGCAATGTAGAACCAAGTTTATAAACAACCCAAATTCCACAGAGAATCAATGACAATTAGCCTGTGAACTATCAAAAGAGCCAGATAAGCTGCAAAAACAGGATGAGACAGAAGAGATAGATTTGCAAGCAGTTTACCAGCTGCTAGCACTAAAACAACTTGAAGAACTACCAAAACGAAGGCTTATTATAAATGGGAAAATATATGAGTGCCTATGTGATACAGGAGCCTGTAGGACAGTGTTAACCACTAGCCCTCCAAGGGTCACCTTTTCTTCGTCCTCCATAAATATCCGAACTGCAGGAGGCCAAGCTGAAAGTCATCAATTGACAAATCCAGTTAGCATAAAAGATGAGGAAACAGAGTTAGAATGTCACGCCCAAGTGCTAATAAGCCCTTCATGTCCAGTCAATCTGTTAGGAAGGGATCTTATGATACAAATGGGTATTAGTGTGATTGCAACACCCACTGGCATGAAGGCTATAGTAGAAAAGCAAACTTTCGTGATACATGGCATGTCAGCTCCACAGTATTATTGGTCCCTAGATCTGGGGGGGACAGCACAGACACGTGAAATATTGAGAAAAACTAGAGAAAAGCAGTCCCCTAAACAAACCCAGTTCATGCCTGACGATGCCTTACACGTCACTATGTGGTACAAAGGCACCCTAGGACCAGATTATGCCTATGACAAAACGTTTCATGCCCTTCAAGACACTTGTATCACCTTACAACATATATATGTTAACTCCACTACTGGCTTTTCTGCTGCTTCAGTCATCTTATCTAATAAACAACAGGCTGTGTTCAGAGGGGAAACACCACACGTATCTCTATCAAAACCACCTCAGATGCAGTGGAGGGACGTAGAGATGTTCTTACGAGATTCCATGCACAGTTACAATAACTACCAACCCGTACCTGGCTCCTTTTGGAGCTATGACAAAAAACACAATGTGTGGCGGTTTCCTTTGGGATGGAGAGTTCAAACCACTCTCACCACACACTTGCAGGACCCAACCTGACAAATTTTTCCAACCCTGGAGGAGGGATCATGTCCAGATCTAGATCGCCTCCCGGAAGGGTTGTGGTCGTCCTCCCCCACTGATGTAGGACTGGTAAAGGGGTTTCCACCTTACAAAGTAATTGTGAAATCAGAACACCGTCCGGTAGTTAGACAATACCCGTTAAAACCTGAAGCAGAGAAAGGTATAGCCCCTGTAGTGCAGGATATGTTGGCATCAGGAATATTGCGAGAGGCTCCTGAGGCCACTTGCAATACTCCTATATTCCCCGTCCAGAAGGGACATACAGGGAAATGGCGCATGGTGCAGGATTTAAGACCAGTAAATGAAATAGTACAACATGCTGCACCAGATGTGCCTAATCCACACCTTTTGTTAAATTCCTTGTCCCCTGACAAGAAGTATTTTTCAGTAGTGGATCTGAGTAATGCCTTTTTCTCAGTACCACTACATCCTGATTCACAACACTTATTTGGTTTCACTTATAAAGGACATAAATACACATACACTAGACTCCCTCAAGGGTTTTCAGAAAGTCCACATGTATATACAATGGCACTACGCTATTCAATGAGTTCCTGTAAAATACCATCCCATAGTCAAGTGCTATTGTATGTAGATGATATATTAATTGCTTCAGATACAAAACAGCATTGCAAAGAAGCCACACTGTTAGTGTTACAGCATTTGTATGATACAGGACATAAAGCATCAAAACAAAAATTACAGTATTGCAGAGAGGAAGTTATATATCTTGGACATAAACTCTCCCAACAAGGTCGATCATTATTAGAAACTAGAAAACAGGCAATACAAGAGGCACCAAAGCCAAAGACTAAACAGCAAATGATGTCCTTCTTAGGACTTTGCAATTATTGCAGGGAATGGTTACCTGATTATGCTGCACTCGTTCAACCTTTACAAACCCTGATTTATGGGAAGGACATGGCACTGAAAGATAAAATTCAGTGGACAAAAGAAGGAGAATTGGCATTCACAAACTTAAAAATGATGTTACAAACTAATGTGACACTTGCTCTGCCAGATTATCAACAACCATTTATTCTATGTGTTGATGCAAATCAAGGGTATATGAAGGCAGTATTAACACAGCCATTCGGCGCAAAAGAGAGGCCATTGGCGTTCTATTCTAAACGATTAGATGCAGTGGCAGCTGGTTTTCCGCAGTGTTTGCAGGCATGTGCAGCTGCTGCAGAAGCAGTGAAATTATCAGCAGAATTAGTGTTGTGTCACCCACTCACTTTGAAGGTGCCACATTCAGTTTCTTTAGTTTTACTGCAGACGCCACTGCCATTCCTCACACATGTTAGACATCTGACCCTAGTCTCACTCCTGCTTTCACAGTCAAACATCACAATACAGCGATGTGGTCCTCTCAACCCTAGCACCCTTCTTCCGACAGCGGAAGATGGAGAGCCACATTCGTGCAAAGCAGTTGTGGAAGAACAAACCAAACCAAGAGCAGATATTTTACAGACCCCAATACCAGATTCAACAGTTGTTTTTGTAGATGGATCAGCATCAAAAAATGACATGGGGAAGAACAAGGTCGGATATGCTGTAGTTACATCTACTGAAGTGTTGGAGGCCAATGCACTTCCCCCTGCTTGTTCAGCACAAGCGGCTGAACTCTATGCTGTAATTAGGGCATGTGAGCTCTTCAAAAACAAGCCACTTACAATATACACTGATAGTCAATATGTGTTTGGAGCTGTTCATCACCATGCAAGAGTGTGGAAAAATAGAGGATTCAAGACATCGCAAGGAACATCTTTAACTCATACGAACCTATTACTCAGGTTGTTAGATGTTGTGCAATTACCAAATTGCCTTGCGATATGCAAATGTAAGGCACACCAAACTGATGCTTCCGCAATAGCTAAAGGAAACAGTTTTGCGGACATGACGGCAAAAAGTGCTGCACAAAAACAACCTGCCTTAAATGTTACAGATGTCTTGTTGATAGATAGTGATGTACTATGTGATGCACAGACTCATGCACCTAAAACAGAAATACAGAGCTGGATTAAGAGAGGAGCAATACAGCAAGGGAAAACTTATTATATGAATGACAAGCCCATCCTACCAAAAAATTTATACAAGACAGCTGCCTTAGTGAGCCATGGAAACACCCATGTCTCAACAGGAGGGATGGTACATATTATTCAACAATACTTTTATACTATAAATTTTTCTGATTATGCAAAACAATTTTGTCGAGCGTGCTTAATTTGCTGTAAACACAATGCACAAGGCAACATAAGGCCAAAACGTGGCCAGTTTCCCGCAGCTGAGTATCCATTTCAAATTGTACATATGGATTTCATTGAATTATCTTGGTCACAAGGGAAGAAGTGTTGCCTAGTCGTTATAGACACCTTTTCTAAGTGGGTAGAAATATACCCTGTAAAACACTGTGATGCAATGACCGTTGCAAAATGTTTGGTAGGCCATTATTTCCCTACCTATGGCATACCTCATATTATAAGATCGGACAATGGGACTCATTTTGTAAATCAGACCATGTCCCTTTGCTCACAAGCATTAGGGTTTACGATCAAAAATCATTGTGCTTATCACCCCCAGAGCGCAGGCTTGGTGGAAAGGACCAACGGCACCATTAAAACAAGGCTCAGAAAGACAGTGGAAGAGACAAAAAGACCGTGGCCAGAATGTTTGTCTCTAGTAAAATTATGGATGAGAATAACTCCCACTCCTGCAGGATTGACACCATTTGAAATAGTGTATGGTAGACCGTTTCCCTTAGCAACCGAAATGAGTGATATAGGAAAAGCAGACAGAGAAAATACGTTAGCCGATTGGATGCGTAAGCTATTATCATCACAACAAAAACATAACCCCAGTAGTCTGCCAGTAAATTCTGTTTCTGTTCAACAGGATAATCTGCAGCCAGGAGATTGGATCCTGGTCAAGGTCCTGTTGCGAAAGGATTGGAGCACGCCTCGGTGGGACGGACCTTATCAAGTCCTGCTCACAACACCAACAGCGGTGAAAATAGCAGAGCGACCTTCCTGGATACATAAGAGTCACTGTAAGCCCATCAAGCCCGTATCAGAGACCTCTGTACCTTCGGAGTAGCAGTGGAAGTCCGCTACAAAGGCGCAGCAATCAATAGGATACTGACGTCTCAACCCGGTGAAGAAAACAGCTGATCTGCACTCCATTTAGAATGGCTCTGATTGGGTGGGGATGTGGTAAGGTAACTCTCGGTGTAATTCTCTTTATGGGAATTGTTGGTCTGCTTCTGCACTCACCAGAGCAGGTGTTTCGCCCACCTAGATGGACACATGACGGCTCCCACCTGAGACCTATCTCCACAAATGAGACCCATCCTTTCCTACAAAACTACTGGTACCGTTATGTTTATGATTCAGCAAAGAAAGACAATTTAACTAATTGTTATGTCTGTACCCACATGCCATCTCATGCCGATGGATTAACTATATATGGGAAACCTATGAATAAGTCACAAGCAAAGTGTGCTGCCTCTTTTGCAGGTGTAGGCTATCAGCATGATAATATAAAAATAAATGATACAGATCCATATACTGCTGGTTTGGATAATGGCGTATGTGCACAGCAGTTTTGGATCGATTTTGCTATAAAAGTGTCAAATATATCCTTACCTTTATCTGTCCACCTGAACATGGACCCTAAAACATTTAATCACTCAATGTGTTATGACCAAATGAACGGCACCCATCATATGGGGAACACCACCAACTGTGCCCAAATACTAGTACACGGAGAAGGTGCCCCGGTAAACATAAGTGGATTTAGTAATGGCACCTACTGGGTGCAAGGAGTAGCTTGGTTATGTGGACCCCGCGCATATTTCGTTTTGCCCTATAACTGGTATGGTGTGTGCGCTCCAATCTTTGTGTCAGACCATACTTTCCTGGTGTCACTGTCATCTACACCAGCGAACCGCAGGCGCCGGTCCATCATAACTACAGCTTCTCTCCATCCTCATGACAGTGTCTGGGGTTCAGATGTTCCCCAGGAGTTCAAACATTGGTCTACAGACCAGAAAGTATTAATGTCTCTTTTTCCCTGGGTAGGAACAGCAAAGAATACGTTACGATTAGAAACTATTGATTATCGTTTGGGGCTGTTCATAAATAACTCCATCATAATAAATGAGCAACAGAATGGTGAGATAGATGCTATTAAACAGATGGTCATTCAGAATAGAATGGTTTTAGACATACTTACTGCTGCACAAGGTGGTGTGTGCGTGCTTTTAAATAATACCTGCTGTACATATATTCCCGATAATGTGCACTCACCCAACATGACTACAGCCTTGGACCGTCTGCGAGAACTTCAAAAGATCATGACCTTAGACCCTCATGCTGGCCCCTCATGGTTGGACTGGTTTCTTACTGGGTCCTGGTGGCAGTTACTGCTAAAGTTCTCACTCCCCATTCTTGTTACATTATTATTTGTATGTTGTTGTTTCATTTGTATTATACCCTGCCTCCGTTCCATGATACAACATACTTTTAGTTCTGTTTTTCTGCTATACACTGCAGAAGAACGAATGGATTTACTAACCTTGTCTAGCCCTCTTAATAATGATGATGATGTGATCTGAATGACGGTTGTGCTGAAAGTGTTTTTGCAATTTGTACAATACTGATGCTTCTGATCATACTGTCATGATAAACAGGAGGGACTGTTAGGTTGAAGAAACTGTTAGTAATCATTTGTTATCATTTCTGTATAATCAGCAATGAGTGTAAATATGTATATACATTATTTTGTTTTCCTTTACCTTCATACTTTAGATTATATTAGTTTACACGTATCCTGAGCACGTGTTTAAATAGTTGTCCACCTGAGTAAAACCAGAACTTCTTCTTACTCTCACAGTCTTTTCTTTGTTCTCACTCCAAGACCCCTGCCCCCCATTGACTATAAATAAAGGTGCCAAGGGGAACCACCCTTTGTAACACATTCCTTTGTAGCCTAGCATGCAGAGAGTGTGGTTACCCTTGTGCAAGTAAAACTCTAAGTGTGTTGTCTCGTAATTAATGGTGTGTACAGAGTTGGAGTGGAAAGCCTGTCGCTTTCTCCAACATATACTGTACTGTAGTTTGGTCCTGTGTGCAGAGTTGGAGTGGAAAGCCTGACGCTTTCTCCAACACCCATATATATATATATATATGTACATATATATAGTTTTTTTATTAGCAATAGAAAAGAAAAATAACGCAGTTCTCCGTAAAGGAGGGATGGTGGATGGAATATATATATATATATATATATATATATATATATATATATATATATATATATATATACATTTATATAAAATAATTGTCACACAACCTGGGTGACATGCCTTGCCTGCTCACCCAATTTTAGTGCACTTTAGTTATCCATACTGACCATCTAGTCTCGACACACCCATATATATATATATATATATATATATATATATATATATATATATATGTATATATATATAGATATTTTTTCTTTTTCTTGTGTTTTTTTTTCGCAATGGATATTAAAAATAAAGCAGTCCTCCGTAAAGGAGGGATGGTGGATGGAATATATATATAAAATAATTGTCACACAACCGGGGTGACATGCCTTGCCTGCTCACCCAATTTTAGTGCACCTTAGTTATTCATAATGACCATCTAGTCTCGATACACCCATAAATATATATGTATATATATATAGTTTTTTTATTAGCAATAGAAAAGAAAAATAACGCAGTTCTCCGTAAAGGAGGGATGGTGGATGGAATATATATATATATATATACATTTATATAAAATAATTGTCACACAACCTGGGTGACATGCCTTGCCTGCTCACCCAATTTTAGTGCACTTTAGTTATCCATAATGACCATCTAGTCTCGATACACCCATGAATATATATGTATATATATATATATATATATATATATATATATATATATATATATATATATATATATATAGTTTTTCTGTTTTTTTTTTGCAATAGACAATAAAAATAACGCAGTTCTCCGTAAAGGAGGGATGGTGGATGGAATATGTATATGCATATATATAAAATAATTGTCACACAACCTGGGTGACATGCCTTGCCTGCTCACCCAATTTTAGTGCACCTCAGTTATCCATACTGACCATCTAGTCTCGACACACCCATATATATATATATATATATATATATATATATGTATATATATAGATATTTTTTCTTTTTCTTGTGTTTTTTTTTCGCAATGGATATTAAAAATAAAGCAGTCCTCCGTAAAGGAGGGGTGGTGGAGGGAATATATATATACATTTATATAAAATAATTGTCACACAACTGGGGAGACATGCCTTGCCTGCTCACCCAATTTTAGTGCACCTTAGTTATCCATAATGACCAACTAGTCTCGATACACCCATAAATATATATATATATATGTACATTTATATAGTTTTTTTATTAGCAATAGAAAAGAAAAATAACGCAGTTCTCCGTAAAGGAGGGATGGTGGATGGAATATATACATACATATATATAAAATAATTGTCACACAACCTGGGTGACATGCCTTGCCTGCTCACCCAATTTTAGTGCAACTTAGTTATCCATAATGACCAACTAGTCTCGATACACCCATAAATATATATGTATATATATAGTTTTTTTTTTTTCGCAATGGACAATAAAAATAACGCAGTTCTCCGTAAAGGAGGGATGGTGGATGGAATATATATATAAAATAATTGTCACACAACCGGGGTGACATGCCTTGCCTGCTCACCCAATTTTAGTGCACCTTAGTTATTCATAATGACCATCTAGTCTCGATACACCCATAAATATATATGTATATATATGTATTGTTTTTTTTTTTTTTTTTTTTTGCAATAGACAATAAAAATAGCGCAGTTCTCCATAAAGGAGGGATGGTGGATGGAATATATATATACATATATATAAAATAATTGTCACACAACCTGGGTGACATGCCTTGCCTGCTCACCCAATTTTAGTGCAACTTAGTTATCCATAATGACCAACTAGTCTCGATACACCCATATATATATATATATATATATGTACATATATATAGTTTTTTTATTAGCAATAGAAAAGAAAAATAACACAGTTCTCCGTAAAGGAGGGATGGTGGATGGAATATATATATATATATATATATATATATATATATATATATATATATATATATATATATATATATACATTTATATAAAATAATTGTCACACAACCTGGGTGACATGCCTTGCCTGCTCACCCAATTTTAGTGCACTTTAGTTATCCAGAATGACCATCTAGTCTCGATACACCCATGAATATATATGTATATATATATATATATATATATATATATATATATATATATAGTTTTTCTGTTTTTTTTTTGCAATAGACAATAAAAATAACGCAGTTCTCCATAAAGGAGGGATGGTGGATGGAATATGTACATGCATATATATAAAATAATTGTCACACAACCTGGGTGACATGCCTTGCCTGCTCACCCAATTTTAGTGCACCTTAGTTATCCATACTGACCATCTAGTCTCGATACACCCATATATATATATATATATATATATATATATATATATATATATATATATATATATACATGTACATATATATAGTTTTTTTATTAGCAATAGAAAAGAAAAATAACGCAGTTCTCCGTAAAGGAGGGATGGTGGATGGAATATATATATATATATATACATTTATATAAAATAATTGTCACACAACCTGGGTGACATGCCTTGCCTGCTCACCCAGTTTTAGTGCACCTTAGTTATCCATAATGACCATCTAGTCTCGATACACCCATAAATATATATGTATATATATATATATATATATATATAGTTTTTTTATTTTTTTCGTAATGGACAATAAAAATAACGCAGTTCTCTGTAAAGGAGGGATGGTGGATGGAATATATATATACATATATACATTTATATAAAATAATTGTCACACAACCTGGGTGACATGCCTTGCCTGCTCACCCAGTTTTAGTGCACCTTAGTTATCCATACTGACCATCTAGTCTCGATACACCCATAAATATATATACTGAACAAAAATATAAACGCAACACTCTTGTTTCTGCTCCCATTTTTCATGAGATGGACTTAAAGACCTACAATTCATTCCAGATACACAATATTACCATTTCTCTCAAACATTTCTCACAAATCAGTCTAAATGTGTGATAGTGAGCACTTCTGCTTTGCTGAGATAATCCATCCCACCTCACAGGTGTGCCACATCAAGATGCTGATCTGACATCATGGGTAGTGCACAGGTGTACCTTATACTGCCCACAATAAATGGCCACCCTGGAATGTGCAGTTTTTTGCTTTATTGGGGGTCTGGGGACTCAGAACCGGTCAGTATCTGGTGTGACCACCATTTGCCTCATACAATGCAACACATCTTCTTCGCATAGAGTTTATCAGATTGTCAATTGTGGCCTGTGGAATGTTGGTCCACTCCTCTTCAATGGCTGTGCGAAGTTGTTGGATATTAGTGGGAACTGGTACACGCTGTCGTATACGCCGGTCAAGCACATCCCAAACATGCTCAACGGGTGACATGTCCGGTGAGTATGCTGGCCATGCAAGAACTGGGACATTTTCAGCTTCCAAGAACTGTGTACAGATCCTTGCAACATGGGGCCGTGCATCATCTGTCTGAGTGGCTGGTCTCAGACGATCTTGGAGGTGAACCTGCTGGATGTGGAGGTCCTGGGCTGGTGTGCTTACACGTGGTCTGCGGTTGTGAGGCCGGTTGGATGTACTGCCATATTCTCTGAAACGCCTTTGGAGACGGCTTATGGTTGAGAAATGAACATTCAATGCACGAGCAACAGATCTGGTTGACATTCCTGCTGTCAGCATGCCAATTGCACGCTCCCTCAATGCTTGTGGCATCTGTGGCATTTTGCTGTGAGACAAAACTGCACATTCCAGGGTGGCCTTTTATTGTGGGCAGTATAAGGTACACCTGTGCACTACCCATGATGTCAGATCAGCATCTTGATGTGGCACACCTGTGAGGTGGGATGGATTATCTCAGCAAAGCAGAAGTGCTCACTATCACACATTTAGACTGATTTGTGAGAAATGTTTGAGAGAAATGGTAATATTGTGTATCTGGAATGAATTGTAGATCTTTAAGTCCATCTCATGAAAAATGGGAGCAAAAACAAAAGTGTTGCGTTTATATTTTTGTTCAGTGTATGTATATGTATACATATAGTTTTTTTTGTGTTTGTGAAAACGGGTCTTTAATCGGGGAAACGGAGCGGGTAGAGCAGGACGGAACGCAGGCATTGACAAACTACAATGACGGACAGGGCAAACAGGTAAGACCAGGACTTAAAATAGGTCATGACTAATCAAAGTAATCGGGCAAAGCAGGAGACGATCAGGGAAGCACACGTGGGTAATCAGGGGGCGTGGCACACACGAGGAGCGGACAAGCCGGGCATATATGTATATCTATATAAAACCTCATTAATGAGGGACAGGGAACAGAACGGACAGACAGAACTGGCACAGGGGAAGGAGCCAGGACAAGACTTGACATAAGACAGGAAAGGCAGAGAAACAGATCAGAAAGGGGGACACGGAGGGAACAGGCAGGACAAAAGGACCGGGAGTGAACGAAGGGAACATCGGGGAAAGAGGAGCAGAAGCCAGAGGGACGAGGGACAAAGAGAGGAGGGACAGAGACAGGAGGAACAAAGCGAGGGGGAGCAGAGGCAGGAGGGACAAAGACGGGAGGCCAGGGAGAGAAGGAGGGGGAACCAAGAGGAGCCCGAGGGAGACCCAGCGGGCGACGGGAGGCAGCCGGAAGGGCTGCAGGCGGCCGGGAGGCCGGAGCCGGAGGGGCCGAGGAGACGGGGTGAGGGACAGACGCAGGGACGAAGGAGGGAGTCGGAGGGGAGACCAGGGAAGGGGACGAAGGAGCTGGAAGGGACCCTGGCGAGGGCAAGGAGAGAGGGGGAGCCGCAGCAGACGGCGACGTCCTCCGACACGCCAGAGCGGGAGGACCAGCAGGCGAATGAGGAGCCGCCGTCGGGGGGCCCGCAGGCAACCGATAAGACGCCGGAGGAGGGACCGAGGCAGGGCGACGAGGCCGCGGAGGGGGACCCGCAGACGACAGCCGACCCGGAGGGCCAGGACCCGCAGGTGCCGACCAAGCCCTAGCGCCGGCGAGGGAGGGCGAGCCAGGGGGCTGGGCGGGTGGGACCCCAGCCGTGCGTCTGTGTCCTCTCCCCTTATGGGACACAGACATAAGGACCTGCGGCCGGGGTCGGGCTCGTCGGGGTGAGGGTACCAGAGTCACAGGGGGAGAAGGGACTGGAGTGGGGCCAGGGACTGGAGCTGCAGGCTGCAGAGGGGGCGCCTGCCCGGGAGCTGCAGGCAGGGAAAGCGCCTCGGACGTGGGCGCGGTAGCTGCAGGCAGCGGAGACGGCTGCTCGGGCTCTGGGGCCGCAGGGGGCACTTATTTTATTATATAAAATAAGTGTCACACAACCGGGGTGACATGCCTTGCCTGCTTGTGGGATGAGGAAGACTCAGGGACTGGAAATGGGATTAAAACTGAAGATGTGCTCATTCCTTTGTGTATTTACAAATTTTCCTTCCGTCAGACATGAGGAGTTTGCTGCTATATTTGGCACTAATAGAGATTCTGATGCTGCTATTTTTATTGTCTATTAGTTTGTTATTATTTACAAGTTCTGTTGTGTTTTTGCATTTTTCTCTTCTGGTTAATTAACTGCTGTCTGTTTGCTGTGAAGTATGAGTGTGGTGAGTAAGACTCAGGGACTGGAAGTGGGATTACAACTAAAGATAACATGCTTATTCCTTTTTGTATTGTTTACAAATTTCCTTCCGTCAAACATGAGGAGTTTGCTGCTATATTGTGCACTAACAGAGATTCTGATGCTGCTATTTTTATTGTTTATAAATGTGTTATTGTTTCCAAGTTGAGTATTCAATAAATGCTAAATTGAGAAATTTTGTGTATCGTTTGTTATTATTAGTGTGATATTTTACCATGCAAATAGAGGGGAAAACGTCCAATTATCGGCCAAAAAAAATCAGCAGCATATATCGGCCATCGCCTGACCCTTGACTTGAAAAACCCATATCGGTCGACCTCTAGTAACAGTACATTCTGTCCAATTCATCCATCGAGTTAAGTCACACACCCACTTGAGGGGGCACTCCGGCAGACGTGAGGATGGGGATGTTCTTTCCGCTATAACATCCACTGCAGAAGTACATCTCGCTCCTGTTCACAGGGCTTACTTCAATGATGAAGCAGGGCTGGTTGTCTGGACAAGAAGTTGTCCTGCTGCTGGGTCTCGGTGCCGTTTTTCCACCTAAGCTTGAAGGTGGAAATGTGTTCCAACTTGGTCCCTGGGACTGCAGCATAGCCAAACATCGCGAGCAGCGTCGGCCACACCCACCACCAGAACCATCACACCGTCCTATACACATAAAGAAGAACTAAAACATAGAGTGTTGTGACAATCTATGCGTTAATGTTTGGCAGCATAGGTGATTCATTAAAATTATACCGAAGAATGGAAAATGTGATATTTAGAATATTTTTTGCCATTTAGTAGCTAATTTAAGCACTTACCCAATGCCTCAATTTGTTTTAGGTCAGTAATGTCTGAGCCAAAAGAATGAATGTATGAATTTAATACAATTCACCCACTCCCACCCACACACAAATCTGAAATTCAATTTAAGACACTTCTTAAACATTAGTGCATTAACAAAAAAGGAAAATCTTAAGAGATTCAGTAGGATTTTCTATGTTAGACTTAAGCTAATAGTTCAATAGTTTTTACATATTTCAATATACCAATTTGACTTTAATGTTGAAACAGATGCTAAAACATGGAATAATTTCATAACTAGAGAAACATGTTATTCACAAACACTAGCAAAGGTAGCTTATAGTTAAGCTTACTTAAGTCAGCAAGTCAGGCTACAGTGTGTAAGAATAGTCGTAAACGATAATTTGTCTCAGTCTTACATGACAGAATAAGTAAACAGAAAATATAAAATGGCTGAAACAGCGTCATTAACGCCAGCTACAGTAGAGGCGCAGAAAAGGTGTCATGACTGAAGTATTCCCAAACTCTGGAAGACCGTATGCGAGCCTTTTTTGCCGCGTGTTTCTCCAGAGGCTCCGGAGCTCCGCTGGTTGACACAGCCATGTTGGTTCATGTGCAGGGGGACGAGCGGCAAATTTCTTTTTTGCAGGGTGGTAGGTGATGTCTCATTAATATTTATTAATTTACTTACAAAATGGTGCGGCACTGCATCCAAGCCTGCGGCACTCAGAGTCACAAATACAGTGGAAACCATTTGTAGTAATTACGTCTGTCTGGCTGATTTCCAACTAATTGATATTTGTATATTTATTACATGAATATAAGGTAATATAAGGTAATAGAAGAGGTATTTAATGGTTTTCCATCTGAGGAATTTGCAAAAAACTGCAGTGCATGATGGGTCGGACCTAAAGGCTGCCTTAACGTCCTCATCTGTATGACGACATACATCAAGACTAGGAAGGTGCATAATGTTCATGTCTGGTTGCGTTTGTTGGTCCAGAAAGTAATTCAATTTCGCCATGTAGGTTACGTTCTTAAAAACTGCTTGGATATAGCCCGATTATATGCTGTGGGCCTTTTAATTTCTTTGTTTACCAGGTAGGCTACCTTCTTTAAACTGCGTTTTGTTAGACTACATATTTAGGGAGGTCTTTATAAATTTATAGTAGTCTTCATAAATATGTACATAGTTTAGCCTAACCCAGCCACTTAAGGGAGAAAGCCAGCTCAACTAGGTGTCGGTCCCAAGCCCGGATTAATGGGGAGGGTTGGCGTCAAGAAATAAAGAGACTGTATCTTCACTGCATGACTGATGTCAAAATGTGTGAAATATGTGGTTGTATTAATAAATGCATTAAAGTAGGTTAATGATTCTGTGCTGTCTAAATTGTATAGAAAATTTCTACGTATAGCCAAACAAATCTCCTCCTGTTTGAAAAGGCATAGAAAAAGCAATTTAGCCACTAAAACTTTACAGTTTTTGTGAGGGACAGTCGAATTCTCTCGTTTCTCTCGTCAAGTTTTTTTGTGATCCTGCACCTACACTTTGCCGGCCCCAGGAGGATGGGCTCCCCCTTTGAGTTTGGTCCCTCCCAAGGTTTCTTCCTTCTTGGGAGTTTTTCCATGCTATCGGCGCCTATGGCTTACTCACTGGGGGCTTTGGGTGGGCATGATATAAAGCAAAGCATTTTCCCTCCCAGTTTCCTCCTCTGGTCCACATTGCAGGACCATCAGCCATCAGAAACAGCCAGACGGTCTCCTTCAGCTTCTTTAGTGTCCTTGGAAGCCAAGGCAGTTTTAGGTCTGAGAAGAGGTTTATCAGAAGGACACATATTACGTCGTTTGTCCTGAAATGTAACATGGGGAGGAAAAGTTAAGCGGTTTAGTCAGATTGGAGTCGTTTATTCAGCAGTGGCAGCGCCAGTGACTTAATGCTACAGGTGCTATAGGGGAGTGAGATTATTTAGACCGGGTGCTTTAGCTTTTCAGCTTATGTAGATGGTGTATAGAAGCACACAGCACGATAAGCTACAGCATGGATAAAATAGGATAAAATATGAAATTCTAACGTCTAGCTCACAGAGCCTCTATGTGTACTTTGAAGAAAAAATACACTACAAGTATGCTGTAAAAACCGCAAAAATGTCTTACACAATATACAGATTTTACAGATAGTTAAAGAAAAAATGAAACCAATATTTTGGGGGTGCTGTGGGGGTACTATGGTCATTGGAGGAGGAGCTAGAGCCCCCCCCCCCAAGTTTTTCCTTGGTGCTGCCACTGTTGTTCAGATTAAAAGTAACATTGTCATTAATAAACAGTACTCTGATCAAATTTTTGCATGTACAAACACAATCAAAGTTTAACCACATGTTTAGACACAATTCACACACCTGTTACATTTCCATAATGCTAAGACTCTCTACACTTACTTCATCCACTTTCTTGTTTGGTACACAGTCATTTGATGGATGTGTAAGATCATTACCAGACCGTCTGCTGCAAACTCTACAGTTAATGAATGGCTGCAAAAACACACAGACACACAAAAACAGTATTTAAAGAGTGGTGGGCAATAAATACAGTGAGAGAAGGTGTAGTAAAGATATATCTAATGATTTAAGGCAGAGCTGCTGGAGTGCAGGGTTTAATGACACAGAACAATTTTAGAGGAAAGAGCTTCCAAAGCAGGGTCACCATAAGGCTATATTATACAAAGCAAGTTCATCTAAAAGTATGAACAACAAATCCCGTTTAACTGAACACTGCTCTGTATTAAAATACTGTCCTCCGATCAAGCTAAGTGGTCCTGTAGTTCACTATTTAAAGAGGTAAATTTAAAGGGTAATTCACACTGCACATCTACCCTGCTCTGACCAGGTTTAATTACTGGCTTTCTAATTAAAACAAGAGTTAAGTCCTGCCCTTTCACCACAAAACACCACACTGCCATTTAAGGCTGATTTCAACAATGAGTTTTAGTTAACCTGGCTCGATTGAGTTAACTCTGGGTATGTAAAACCCGCTTTGTAGTACAGCCCACAGGTCTTTAAATAAGGCCAGCTAGGGTTCATAGCTCGAAGCATAATCTACAGGTCACCCCTCAGATGATTAGCATTTGCTTCTGCCTGGTAATCCAGCCTTTAAGCCTGTAAACCTACTAAAATTTGAGAATAAGGTGAAGGAACTGGCTCTTTGAGGCCACCTATGTATTTGTTACTTTATTGTTGGCTAACTTTCCCCCGCAGGGCATCAAAAAAGTTAACATGAACCTAAATTAATTTGCTAACTGATATGTCCAATGCTCACAGTCACAGTGACTCTTTACTTACCCTCTTGTCCATGAAAATACAGTCAGCCCGATGGTCTGTTGCAGTTGACTTTGGACATTTTGTTGCTCTCAAGAGAATCTCAATGTCAATGTATTCACTGCTGATCTAAATCACATAAACACGTTATATACAAAATTGCCTACAACTGTTTTAAAGGCAATATAACAAACAATAATCACCCAAAAAATGGCAAACTGTCACAGACTTGACTGCAGCAGATTCAGAGAGAAACTGTGAGAAGGTAAAATTGACCAGGGCTGAGATATACAACCATCACTTTCATTGTGAAGAGACATTAAGCATCATATGCATTGAAATTAAAACATCAAAATCAATGTGAT
This sequence comes from Brienomyrus brachyistius, assembly GCF_023856365.1. Lineage (NCBI taxonomy): Eukaryota > Metazoa > Chordata > Actinopteri > Osteoglossiformes > Mormyridae > Brienomyrus > Brienomyrus brachyistius. Next base: position 235,450 of record NW_026042457.1, read on the forward strand.
ACTCATTAGTTCAGCTTGCAGATGATGAAAGTTTCACACTTTTGTAAACACTTTCTCAGCAGTTACCTTCGGACGGCCCTGGATGTTATAGAAATTCATGTGCTGACGGGTTCCTTGATGAGCATTTTCGACTGCGAGTTTAATGGCCGTCTTGTGAGTGCAGGGAGACTGTGGTAATCTTGCTGGGCCTCTGTGGAGATAAGCAGAGCTCCATAAGCCAAAACCAGAAGCAGCAGGCGGGTCATCTTCCTCTCAGCTTTGAAGGGAGAAGCAGGACTGAGGACACTGATCTGTGGTCCCCTTATCCAGCACGTCCAGGGGCGTGTCCTTCACTCGAAACAAACAGACCTTTGAACAACATTGGAAAACTCTTCAGGATGAATTGAGGCAGGTGGTCAAGTGGGTTTATTGTTATTTCAGCAATATACACAGTACACAGTGAAAGGAAACATTGTTCCTCCTGGACCACGGTGCAACACAAAGAAGAAAAACAGAAACAACACAAGATGACACAAGTGCGGGCAAGATAGAACTATACAGAGTGAAAGGAGCACAAACAGAGGGAGAAAGTGCAAGATAAACACAAGAGCAACAATACAATACTACAGGACAAGACAGCGCAGTCAAGAACACAGAGTGCAGCCAGAGCTAACCTGAATAGGGGCATCAAGGTTGCCAGGCAGGCAGAGAAACAGAAAATAGAGGTCTACTTCACATACAACAACCCACAGTGGGTGTGGCAGGGAATACAACACATTACAAACTTCAAAGGCAACAACACCGTCACTGTTAACAGCAACGCCCTTTTAGCAAAGGAGCTAAACAGCTTCTTTGCTCGTCTGGAGGAACACAGAGCAGACATAGCCACACTGCCCCCTCCCCCAATCTCCAGCACTCACAGACTCCCTCTGCAGGAACACCACGCGAGAAGGCACATTGCATCTCTAGGTGTGTGGAGTTTAAGACAAGGCAAGTGATGCTACGATAATATAATTCCTTGGTAAGACCCCACCTAGAATATTGTGTGCGGGTTTGGTTACCATACCTTAAGAAGGACATTGCTGCCTTGGAAAAGGTGCAACGTAGGGCAACGAGAATGATTCCTGGTCTTAGAGGAATGTCTAATGAGGAGAGGTTAGCTGAGCTGAATCTGTTTAGCCTCGAGCAAAGGAGACTAAGGGGGGACATAATCCAGGTGTTTAAGATTCTAACAGGTCTGGATGCTGTTCAGCCAAATGGCTATTTCAATGTTAGTTTAAATACCAGAACTCGTGGCCATAAGTGGAAATTAGCTGGAGAACATTTTAAAACGAATTTGATGAAGCATTTCTGTACACAGCGTGTAGTTAGAGTATGGAATAGTCTTCCTGTTATTGTAACACAAGCTAAAACCCTGGGTTCTTTTAAATCAGAGCTAGATAAGATTTTTGAGCTATTAGCTAAGTTCTCCTCAAAGGAGCTTGATGGGCCGAATGGCCTCCTCTCATTTGTAAATCTCTTTGGTTCTTATGAGTCAGCTTACAGAGATGAGGTCCAGAAACTGATAGGTTGGAGTTCAGCAAACAATTTGGCACTAAACAGCACAAAGACAAAGGAATCACTGACTTCAGGAAGGATGGAGGCGACACTGGCCTGCCTAGATGGATGGATGGATGTTTTTATTGACATTGTAAGTACAATGAGATTTAGTTTGGAACGCGCCAGCAGCTACACAGTATATTTACAATTATATAGATTGTGAGGCATAAAATAAGGTGTGAGTAATATAACATAACGACATAATATAAGTAATCATTAATTAATCATTACAGATGGTATGAGGTGTGAACCGCTAGGCTGCTATGGCATGTTTGGTATCAAACCGATGGAAAATCACTCCAGTTTCCAAATCTGGTCAGTGGTTACCACGAAAGTGAATATATCAAAAGTTACACCAGCCTAACGAAAATCATCAATACAAGGGAAATCACTCTGGTCATAAATCTCAAAAGGACTGATACAGACCCCCTTCCGAAAGCCCGCCAAATGGATGGTCAGCCATTGGTCCAGGAGTCGAATTCCTGGTCACTCCTATTCACGAACTTTACACTATAAAACCTGGCACCTCAGAACAAAGCCAGGAGAGGAGAAACAGAAGGGAGGAGAAAACAAAAGACCATCAGCACGAAGAGAGGCAGAGAACATCAGCCCAAGAGAAGAGAAGCCCACAAGAAGCCCTCCTGAAGCCTATCAGTGAAGACCCAGCTGGACAGAGAACTGCAACCAAGCCCAAGCTTCACCAGGAGAGGGAATCAGAGGGGCTCCACTCCAACAACCGCTGCAAACACCGCGCCTCCCTGAGTGCCATCACCCATCAGCTCATCAGCCTCCGCAACCAACTGCCAAGACCCCCCCCCCCCCCACTCTGCAACCAAGTAAACAAACTTCCTTTCATTTATAACAACCTAAACTCCTATTCACCTGCTATATTACTTTAGGACAGTATTTCCACAAATTGCTTGCTTTGCAGAACAGTATTTTCCCTTTTAAGGTTACTCATTTTAAATCTGGTCATTGCATTTTCATGATTACATTGTTTGTGTCCACTCCGTTATTTCGTGTTTATTGTTTGTTAGGTGTAATGTCTGTCTTATGTTAGTTATAGGAATAAATGCATGTCTTTTACACAACTTCAGCCTCCGTTCATTGAGTGCTCACAAGAATCCCTGCCTGTGCGATCTACGCTCTGAAACCTCAAATTCGCCTGAAATATCGCGAGACTCTCTCTCATTGGCCGTGAGGGGAGCTTCGCTACCGATCGTTTACATTACCTGGTGACGCAGCTCGTTGGACAAGCCTTCTATTCTAACCCAGGTTATTACGTGATACTGGTTATTAATGAGTTCCATTTAAGTCACACATTAACAGACTCACGGTGTTTCGCAATTGAGTTTGAGCCGACCATTCAGCATAAAAATTGGTTAATAATCACAAGGCACAAGGTTTAAACTTATTCTGAGCACACAATTTAAACTTTTTATGACCGAACGTGCAGTGAAGAAGCGCTACTGTCAACTGGTTGCAAAAGTCGCACTCATGGCAATCTGAAGGCATTTAAGCGGGATCATATGGGCTTATTATAGTTATTTTTATTTCTATTATTAGTAGTTATATTATTTTGTTTTATTTTCGGTGATTTCATTGTAGTTCTTTCGTATTAAACTGCAGTAAACTTTAACCCTATGTCTGACGAGATTCTCAGATGTAGCGCTTTGTTTCCAGGTTCAATTCGGACGAGTGTCTCCGTTTCTATATATCCTGGGAGAGATCTCTCTATTAGCGAACGGGAATACTTGTTATGAGGTTCTAACCTAAATTATGTTGCGCTTGGACATAAGACCGATAGCTTAGTTACCTATCAGGATCATACTCGTATGTGTGTGCCTGCTTTAGACAAAGCAAGTTTAACACAACTTTGCGCTGTGAGCCAAGTGTGTGTCATTTAGAAATTGGGAGTCTCCTGTGCTTGAGACCCGCCGTGGTTAAGCACCATTTGCGACGAGATATAGTGCACTCACAATTTAAATCTGTCGCCGTAACGCGTGCGCCGTCTCGCTTCAGTAATTGTTTTAAGGGGTGATGACGAAGATGACGAATTTACTTTCCTGAAGAGGAGCAGGATGGGTCACGCGTTCTGTAAGATTTGTCTCCCACGGGGAAGGAACGATGTCAGTCGGCATGAAAAATCCAAGTCATTAGTGAATGACAGAGCCGCATGAGTGAACATGAAAAATTAATAGAAAATAAATGACAAATGGTTATTTTATATTTTATATATTTTATATATTTATATTTATATTATATTTTATATAATTTATATTATTTTATATTTCCTGTCTTAAAATGTAAGGGATACACATGGTCATTTCCGTTGTTTCCTGTTTCCTGCGAGAGTGATACTGACTGCTAGCGCGCGAACTTTGAAACCATAGATATCACCTAAATAATAATTCGAGTTAAGTCATTGGGAAAAAGCTTCGCAAGATTAATAATCCTCCAAAATAAATAAATAAAATTTCCCAGACCCCGACGGATTAATCACCTACGCAAGTACCGACCCACGATCTTCGTTCAATTAAGAAGGTGCTTCCAGCCTTACAGCCTCAGTTTACGTAAGTACAACGCCATGTCTACTGTTCCGTGTTCTGAGTGTAATATGTTTAGCTATTCTTCTCCAGTCATTAGCGGTATTTATACATGTGAGAAGTGTCAGTTAGTCGCTAGACTGACGGAGAAGATTGTAGTGTTAGAGGGACGTATCCGGACGTTACATAACATTCAGGAGAATGAGAGTTTTATTGACTCAGTATTAGCGGCTCCGGATATGTCCGCGATAGCCAGTAAGTCTCCCCCTGCTCCGGCAGCAGAGCCTTCGCAGCAAGGCGAGTGGGTGACGACCCGGCGGCATAGTCGCAAATCCAAACCAAACTTACACCGGCACCATTCGCCTATCCGCGTTTCCAACAGGTTCTCCCCACTCAGTGAAACTCCCACTGAGACGCCTGTTGAAAGTGCTCTAATAATTGGTGATTCTATTCTAAGAAACGTGAGAGTAGCGACTCCAGCGACCATTGTAAATTGTCTCCCGGGTGCCAGAGCGACCGACATCTCGGCAAATTTAAAAGTGCTGGCTAAAAGTAAACGTAAATACTCTCAGATAGTTATCCACGTCGGCACTAATGATGTCCGATTGAGGCAATCGGAGATCACAAAGGCAAATTTTAAAGAGGTGTGCAACATTGCGAAGAAGATGTGTGTGTCAGTAACGTGCTCTGTCCAGACTAAAAACTCAAGTCCAGACTAAAAACACACCTGTTTAGTTTAGCGTATAGGGACACTAGTTCTAGCCCTAGCTAACTCTTCACTCCCAGGCAGACCTGTAGTGTGAGGTGTAGAGCTGGGTGGGGATCGGTGCCATTGGCTTTGGATGAACTGGATTGTCAGTGCTGTCACTCTAGCTTTGCAATCTCTTGTGGAACTGGAGTGCTGACATTTCAGGGACTCCCCATGCCGGCATTCCCACTTGCCTCTCCCTCCTACTGATGCTGCCATAGCCATATCTGCCGGAGCTTGCAGATTGCACTTCATATTGTACTCACCTAGCTTTTAGCACTGCCAATAGCCTCCTCTACTATGCCTAATTGTACATTTTATTTCCCCTACTCCTCCTGGGGGTGATGCCTGGAGACCTCAATCTATCAAGATATCCAGCACACCCGACCACCACCAGTGACGTCCCTGCATCCAGCTCGCCGTTCTGATCTTCCATGTATGACCCGCTGCCTTACCTCTGGTTGCCTGGCAATTGGAAGAAGACTCGGCTTCGGCATTGGCTTATCTTCCTTGCTCTCCTCTCTCTATTTGACTATCCCTGCCGGCCCCTGGAGGATGGGCTTCCCCTTTGAGTCTGGTCCCTCTCAAGGTTTCTTCCTTCTAGGGAGTTTTTCCTTGCCACTGTCGCCTATGGCTTACTCACTGGGGGCTTTGGGTGAGGATACTGTAAAGCGCTTTGAGACAATGTAATGTTGTGATAATGCGCTATATAAAAATAAATTTGTTTGTTTGTTGTTGTTGATACTGGAGCCTGGTTGCGGTGGTGGGATGGCTCACGGCGGGTGCCGGAAAATTTCCTTTATTTTCAAATCCAAACCTTGACAGGTATGCTGCTGTTCCAAATCATGGGTGCATGTTACAAGTGCGGAACATATTTTAACTTAGTACTAACTTAGCATCATATTTGATCTGATTCGACTGAATATCCCAGGTTTCCATCTCTCATGCATCTGGTGTGACGTGTTTTCAGACTCTCAGGCTGGCGCAAAGAAATCTTACGGGAATTGAACGTCTCACTCCGGCCAGCTGACCAAAGTTGGTAACCTTGGTATTGTGTGTAGGAGATTCGGTATAACTATAATTTCGTTCTCCATTTACATGCCCGTAGTGTCTTTAAGTGTTATGTAGTTTTGCCTGAAACGCAAAAATAAAACAAAGCAATTAAAGCCGTAAGTGGCTCAAATTGTGCTGTAGCGATTGAAGAACTTTTGTCGGAAGTTGGATTCGAACCCACGCCTTACTTGGGAGAACAGAATACCAGAATAGAGTAGGTTAAGTCCAGCCTTGGCTTCCAAGCTGACGTTTTTCTACATATGTGCTTGTGTATCATGGACAGTAAGAGGGGGCAGGCAAGGAGAGAATTTCTCTCTTTGGGGATCAATAGAGTGTTGTTATTATAACGTCTAAAAAGTATGATGGTCTGTCGATAAATCAATAAGAAAATAAATGAAGTCGTTTTCGCGAACACGCTGGAAAAGCCAGGGGCCGGACCGACTGTAGGGGGCGTGGCCAGAGACAGCCATCTCAGGCTGTCAAGTCTCCCGTTTTGGCCGGGAAACTACCGTATTTTACTTCTCTTTCCCGCCGTCCTCCCGTATTAGTATTTTCCCGTAAATCTCCCTTATATTATATAGTTGCTGGATAGTGTAGTGGTAAGATCGCCGCCTTTCACACGGGAGACCGGGGTTCGAATCCCGGTTGTGGCCAAAAATATATTTTATATATTTTATATATTTATATTTATATTTATATTATATTTTATATAATTTATATTATTTTATATTTCCTGTCTTAAAATGTAAGGGATACTGGAGCCTGGTTGCGGTGGTGGGATGGCTCACGGCGGGTGCCGGAAAATTTCCTTTATTTTCAAATCCAAACCTTGACAGGTATGCTGCTGTTCCAAATCATGGGTGCATGTTACAAGTGCGGAACATATTTTAACTTAGTACTAACTTAGCATCATATTTGATCTGATTCGACTGAATATCCCAGGTTTCCATCTCTCATGCATCTGGTGTGACGTGTTTTCAGACTCTCAGGCTGGCGCCTGAGAAACGTCTCACTCCGGCCAGCTGACCAAAGTTGGTAACCTTGGTATTGTGTGTAGGAGATTCGGTATAACTATAATTTCGTTCTCCATTTGCATGCCCGAAGTGTCTTTAAGTGTTATGTAGTTTTGCCTGAAACGCAAAAATAAAACAAAGCAATTAAAGCCGATCAGTGGCTCAAATTGTGCTGTAGCGATTGAAGAACTTTTGTCGGAAGTTGGATTCGAACTTGGGATGCCTTACTTGGGAGAACAGAATACCAGAATAGAGTAGGTTAAGTCCAGCCTTGGCTTCCAAGCTGACGTTTTTCTACATATGTGCTTGTGTATCATGGACAGTAAGAGGGGGCAGGCAAGGAGAGAATTTCTCTCTTTGGGGATCAATAGAGTGTTGTTATTATAACGTCTAAAAAGTATGATGGTCTGTCGATAAATCAATAACAATATCAATGAAGTCAATGTTTATCTAAAGGAATCAGAATTCAGGAAAAGCCAGGGGCCGGACCGAGTGTAGGGGGCGTGGCCAGAGACAGCCTGCTGACTGTTCCAAATCATGGGTGCATGTTACAAGTCCGGAACATATTTTAACTTAGTACTAACTTAGCATCATATTTGATCTGATTCGACTGAATATCCCAGGTTTCCATCTCTCATGCATCTGGTGTGACGTGTTTTCAGACTCTCAGGCTGGCGCAAAGAAATCTTACGGGAATTGAACGTCTCACTCCGGTCAGCTGACCAAAGTTGGTAACCTTGGTATTGTGTGTAGGAGATTCGGTATAACTATAATTTCGTTCTCCATTTACATGCCCGTAGTGTCTTTAACCGGCTGCACAAACTGGATCCGCCTCCATTACGACACAACTTTGCCCTTATTGGCTTAAGAATTTAGTCACATACATGACGTATATCTGCTATTTCTCCCGAGAAGCAGGTAAAGCAGTGGTAACTGCTTTGTAGTTAATTTACCTGGTAAAATTAAGTTTAAATAAATGATATAAATACTGTAATAGTACTCGTGAGCTTTGTTTATTTGTTATTAGTTATTGTAATGTTGCGCTGCTTTATTTGTTTAATCGTCTAGTCTGTGGAGACATTCAAGTTAATCAAATAAGAATTGCACTGTACACTGTACATGACCATAAAAACTTTGTATCCTTGAAATAAATGTTTTTGATCTTTTCCTTGGCAGTTATCTTTTTACACAGGGCCTCTATGTACACGATAGTTTTTTTTTTCACGACTAACAGTATGGATCAGGAGTTGGTTATTGTAAAAGAAGTAATGTGCATGCAGGTGATATTTGTATAGATTTATCCACACCCTTGTAGCAGTGCTGCCATTGCAGTCAGATCTCGCAAACTAGGAGTATTAGTTGTCTTTATTTCTCTTTATTTCTTGACGCCAACCCTCTCCATTAATCCGGGCTTGGGACTGGCACCTACCTGAGCTGGCTTGCTCCCTTAAGTGGCTGGGTTAGGCTAAACTATATATATATATTTACCAAGACTACAATAAAACATCTCGAAATGTGTAGTCTAGCAAAACGCAGTTTAAAGAAGGTAGCCTACCTGGCGAAATTGCAAACAAATTAAGGGCGTTAGGCAGCCTTTAGATCCTACCCATCATGCACTGCAGTTTTTTGCTAATTCCTCAAATGGAAAACTGTCCATCCATCCATCCATCCATTTTCCAAACCGCTTATCCTACTGGATCGCGGGGGGTCTGGAGCCTATCCCGGAAGCAATGGGCACGAGACAGGGAACAACTCAGGATGGCGGGCCAGCCCATCGCAGGGCACACTCACACACTATTCACTCACGCATACACTCCTATGGGCAATTTAGCAACTCCAATTAGCCTCAGCATGTTTTTGGACTGTGGGGGAAACCAGAGTACCCGGAGGAAACCCCACGATGACATGGGTAGAACATGCAAACTCCACACACATGTGACCCAGGTGGAGACTCGAACCCGGGCCCTAGAGGTGTGAGGCAACAGTGCTAACCACTGCACCACCATGCTGCCCCCTAAATGGAAAACCATTAAATACAAAAGGAAAACAAAAGTGCTGTAAGACTGTATACTTATGTGTATGTTAGTAAAGGCTGTAGCTGACACAACGGACCCCACTAATTAGAAAGGGGTAATTGTACACATGTGGCATCCAGTATGTTCTTCTATAACAGTTTTTAAAAAAAAAAAAAAACTCACATTACACAAATTGGCACTATCAAAACGAGGATTATGGGGAAAATGGGGACTGTGATGGAGATTACATACACGTAGGCATGGTATTTAGTTTTTTTTAATCTGGTCACCTTCCAGAGTAATTGTAAACTAAAACCATCTTCACCCTATTTGATTCTTTATAAATGGACAATCAGTCGTGCAGTAAATGGGGGTATAGAGAGACACAGAGCTTGTCTAACAAGAAACCCTGGGAAGCTAACATTAATAGGGTGGGTATGGATAGCAAAACCATTGATACAGATTACAGATTTATATCTCACCTGAACCCTGGCGGGCTCCGTGCCAATAGGGGTTGGGATTAGGGTTAGTTAACTTAAGTAGTAATATTGATGTGTATATTCTCCTATTCTCCAGTCAGTGAATCGTGAAACGTAATGTTAATATGTTTCTATACCTATATGTTCTGCTTAAAAACCCATAAAGGCAAGCACAGTGTTTAGACATTCTGTTACTTAGACTAGTAAACACTAAGATCCTTCAGCTTTCAATTAACCTGACACAACAGTCTAAACAACAAATGTGTGCCATGTCATTTGTCATCTTTACATCTTGTATCCTTTATATGGTAATTGGATTTTCAAGGTGGAATTGCAGGTCGATCATTTTAAGGATCTAGATGTAAACCTCCCTGGTGTTGCTTTAATATTTTTTTTGCACAATTTGCTTCACACACTTCCTCCAGCAGAGAAGCTTACAATACTACACCCCACCAAATGACTGGATGATGCCTTTTTATTTAAGGTCTGGCTGTGAGCCTCGATTACCGATACACTATCTTCAGGCTCCTGCCGGGATCAGTCAGTATGGTGGACCTTTGGAGGAATGGGTACAAAACCATCAGGAAAGTTTGCAGGTGCTTCAAGAGTATGTGAAGGCTTAGTTGGAGGAACAAGCCACACCACGAAATCGGAAACACAATGAGTTGGTTAATGATTAGGGGTTTGATGAAGGTCAGCTGGTGTGTTTGCGGAACCATGTTCGAGGTAAAATACAGGATCATTGGGATGCCTGTTTGTATATGGTAGTTCGGTGTCCCCAAGATCAGGGTGCAGTTTACTCTGCAACTCCAATGGAGGGGGACGGGGTTGTCCGTCAAGTTCACCGAACAGAGTTGCGTCCAGTACCACAGGGGGTTGTTATGTCAGGGGAAGATGTTCTGGTAATGTCTCCTGAGTCTGGGTTGCCCACAGGGGCAACAGAAATGGAATCGGATGAGGACTCTGTGATTTTACGGGGACAGGGCTGGTGGGAGGGGTCGCAATAGAGCATCCACAAGTAGGCCTCGTATAATGGAGGAGGTTATGTCCCCCCCGAGGTGTAGAGACCAGTTAAACGTTCGGTGAGGTCCACCACTGGTCATCATAGCAACCCTTATAAGTTACCACGGTCAGTGAATGATCGTTCGGTTGGGGAGGAAGACCAGTGGTTTGGGGATAGAATTCTTAGCTGTGATCGTTGGGTCATCAATTTCATTTTGGGGGATGGATTGTAGCCAGGCAATTATAGGCAGGTATAGGAACTGCAGTTCGGACTGGAGGCATAGCCGGGGCGAGATGGCTGTGCATGTTCCGATGGTAGGGCATATTGGCAAAGGAGCAGGCACGGGAAAGACAGGCAGGGTCCTGATAGATTTGGTGGAGCATCGGCGGGCATATTGAATTTGCAGTGTAGCAGCCTTTCTGTTTGCTTGTTTCAGGGGTGAACAATCTTATCCGCAAAGGGCCGGTGTGTATGCAGGTTTTCGCTGCAACTCCCTAATTAGATTTCTAATTAGAGGACTGATTAGCTGAAGAGTCCTCATACCTGGTTTTGAAGAGCTGACCTAAAGGTTACCCCAAAAACCTGTTTTTTTTTTGTTTGAATGGGGCAGTGAGTCATGGGGTAAACTACTGTTCTTTAGGGGTTTTCAAGGTGGAATTACGGGTCGATAATTTTAAGGATCAGGTTGTAAACCTCCCTGGTGTTGCTTTAATATGTTTTATCTGAGGTTGTATCGTGTATTATCAAGCCAGCCGGCTTAGTGGCCTCGGGAGCGGGGTTTAGTGGGAGCAGCTGGCTAGTTTTATTTTCTTTTTTGTTTGTGTCTTTTTCTTTGTTGTATGTATATTTTGGGTTCATTATTAGGCAGGCTGGGCCTTTTGGCACCTGTAGTCTGGGTGCTGGATTGCCCATAGGGGTCTTTTTTATTGCTGTGATTTGCTGTGTCATTCACTAGTGTGATTTGTGCTGGATGTGTTTTTAAGGTTGTGCTGTGGCGTGTACCTGAGCAAACTTTGGGCAACCTGTTCTCTTGTTGGCTTTATTGACAAAGGGTGGATTAGTCTAATTACGGCCTGCTACAAATAGCTGCATATAACGTATAAAAAAAATCACCTTATGGGTGCTCCGTAGGGTAGCAAGATCTTGAGTTTTTTTTACAGTACTCGGGTACGTTTTAAAATTTTCGACCAATCAGCAAACATTATTCTGACAGCATAGCTGGGAAACCAATGAAAAGTGAGTGCAACGTTCTAGAACTTGACTTCGGGTTGACGCTCCCTATAAAAGAGCTGGGTACTGCTTCAAGGCGTTCAGTTGGCGCTACCTCCTGATAGAGTAGCACTGTACGGCTCTTGTTCCGTAAAACAACATCAAAAGGATGAAAAAAAAAACAATATTTAAAGAAGACGAAAAAAATCAATTTTTAAAGAAGACGAAAAAAACATCGTCTAAAAAAATAAGCCAAAAAAATAATATCCGAAGAAGGAAAAACATGCAAAGTAAAAAAAAACAAACAAAAATAAAAAACAATATCCAAAGAAGAAGGAAAAAAACATCCAAAGGGAGAAAAGAAGAACTGAAGGGCCAACGAGGTAGGAGGAAATACAAATTTCGTTTCAGCACCGTTGGAGTGCCAAGCCGTGAAAAGCATTTGGCCAGAAGACAAGGTAAGTGTTGTATCTGTTATTTTAAAACAGCGCTTTTCAAAATGCTGCTTTATAATCGTTTGAGATCGTTAGCCAGTGTGACAGCTGAAGGCTTTTTGAGTTTACCAACATAAAGTTTTATTTCTGTATTAGGACATTGTCAGGAACAATGATGTGTTCATCGCTATGATGTGGTCAAAAAGCGATGCATTGAATCTTAGAAACATTTGTGATTTTTCAAACGATGCTTTTCCTTTTATTTAATCAGTAAAATTTCCATCGGTTTTATATAGTGCCCCTTGAAATATGTCTTTAGCTCATTTTCCGGGCATTTTACTAGAATGCATCCTGAGAAATACACAAGCTCTGCTGCATTTCCGTGCCTCGATGTTTAGTGCCGAGTATAATTGTTGCAGTTGCCTTTTATATATTCCATGAGACCTGTTGGTACCAAGAGAAGTGTGAGACTGTCAGGGTGAATTTATCATACAATCGCACGCATAAATACCTGAGGGTTGCCAGTCCTTTTGCGTTGTTACAGGAGGACTAGAGCTGACGAGTGTGTTTCTACACACTATCAAGGGCATTGTAGTACAGTTTTCTCAGGTGGGAGAATGCTGCCGATCTCCTATTTGACAATACAGCCCTTGATATATTAGAATATTACAGAACTAGAAGCCTTTTGCAAGGAAGAATGTGAGAAAATCCCAAGTACAAGAACTGAAAGCCTTTCAGCTGGCTATAAGAAGCGCTTGTAAGCTGTGATATCTGGCAGAGGAGGTGTTACTAAGTACTGATTACGTAGGGTGCCCAAACTTTTGCAGAGTGCCATAATAATGTTTTTATTTTGTAATTTTGTTCAATTTATGGCATAAAAAGTAACTATTCATCAATGTTTGCTGAAAATATTGTGTATTTTTCCCCCAGTTCCTAAAGAGACTGTATTAACTGATATTGTTGCTTTTGTAATTGAAAAGATGTTATTTGTCAAGGGGTGCCAAACCTTTGCATAAGACTGTACACAGTGTGTGTATGTGTTTATGTGAGTGTGTGTCTGTGTGTGTGTGTGTATATATATATATGTGTGTGTGTGTATATATTTCTGTATATGCATGTGTATATATATATTTATATATAGTTCACACACATTCAAACTTATTTGAATACACATTCAAAATTATTTTTATTATTATTATTTTCGTTTTTTTTTTTTTTTGTGTTTTAAAATTTTTTATTTTTGCAATGGAAATAAAAATAAAGCAGTCCTCCGTAGAGGAGGGGTGGTGGAGGGAATATATATATATATATACATATATATAAAATAATTGTCACACAACTGGGGTGACATGCCTTTCCTGCTCACCCAATTTTAGTGCACTTTAGTTATGCATAATGACCTTCTAGTCTCGATACACCCATATATATATATGTATATATATATATAGTTTTTTTTGTTTTTTTTTTTGCAATAGACAATAAAAATAACGCAGTTCTCCATAAAGGAGGGATGGTGGATGGAATATATATATACATATATATAAAATAATTGTCACACAACCTGGGTGACATGCCTTGCCTGCTCACCCAGTTTTAGTGCACCTTAGTTATTCATAATGACCATCTAGTCTCGATACACCCATAAATATATATGTATATATATGTATTGTTTTTTTTTTTTTTTTTTTTTGCAATAGACAATAAAAATAGCGCAGTTCTCCATAAAGGAGGGATGGTGGATGGAATATATATATACATATATATAAAATAATTGTCACACAACCTGGGTGACATGCCTTGCCTGCTCACCCAATTTTAGTGCACCTTAGTTATCCATACTGACCATCTAGTCTCGATACACCCATATATATATATATATATATATATATATATATATATATATATATATATACATGTACATATATATAGTTTTTTTATTAGCAATAGAAAAGAAAAATAACGCAGTTCTCCGTAAAGGAGGGATGGTGGATGGAATATATATATATATATATACATTTATATAAAATAATTGTCACACAACCTGGGTGACATGCCTTGCCTGCTCACCCAGTTTTAGTGCACCTTAGTTATCCATAATGACCATCTAGTCTCGATACACCCATAAATATATATGTATATATATATATATATATATATATATATATATAGTTTTTTTATTTTTTTCGTAATGGACAATAAAAATAACGCAGTTCTCTGTAAAGGAGGGATGGTGGATGGAATATATATATACATATATACATTTATATAAAATAATTGTCACACAACCTGGGTGACATGCCTTGCCTGCTCACCCAGTTTTAGTGCACCTTAGTTATCCATACTGACCATCTAGTCTCGATACACCCATAAATATATATACTGAACAAAAATATAAACGCAACACTCTTGTTTCTGCTCCCATTTTTCATGAGATGGACTTAAAGACCTACAATTCATTCCAGATACACAATATTACCATTTCTCTCAAACATTTCTCACAAATCAGTCTAAATGTGTGATAGTGAGCACTTCTGCTTTGCTGAGATAATCCATCCCACCTCACAGGTGTGCCACATCAAGATGCTGATCTGACATCATGGGTAGTGCACAGGTGTACCTTATACTGCCCACAATAAATGACCACCCTGGAATGTGCAGTTTTTTGCTTTATTGGGGGTCTGGGGACTCAGAACCGGTCAGTATCTGGTGTGACCACCATTTGCCTCATACAATGCAACACATCTTCTTCGCATAGAGTTTATCAGATTGTCAATTGTGGCCTGTGGAATGTTGGTCCACTCCTCTTCAATGGCTGTGCGAAGTTGTTGGATATTAGTGGGAACTGGTACACGCTGTCGTATACGCCGGTCAAGCACATCCCAAACATGCTCAACGGGTGACATGTCCGGTGAGTATGCTGGCCATGCAAGAACTGGGACATTTTCAGCTTCCAAGAACTGTGTACAGATCCTTGCAACATGGGGCCGTGCATCATCTGTCTGAGTGGCTGGTCTCAGACGATCTTGGAGGTGAACCTGCTGGATGTGGAGGTCCTGGGCTGGTGTGGTTACACGTGGTCTGCGGTTGTGAGGCCGGTTGGATGTACTGCCATATTCTCTGAAACGCCTTTGGAGACGGCTTATGGTTGAGAAATGAACATTCAATGCACGAGCAACAGATCTGGTTGACATTCCTGCTGTCAGCATGCCAATTGCACGCTCCCTCAATGCTTGTGGCATCTGTGGCATTTTGCTGTGAGACAAAACTGCACATTCCAGGGTGGCCTTTTATTGTGGGCAGTATAAGGTACACCTGTGCACTACCCATGATGTCAGATCAGCATCTTGATGTGGCACACCTGTGAGGTGGGATGGATTATCTCAGCAAAGCAGAAGTGCTCACTATCACACATTTAGACTGATTTGTGAGAAATGTTTGAGAGAAATGGTAATATTGTGTATCTGGAATGAATTGTAGATCTTTAAGTCCATCTCATGAAAAATGGGAGCAAAAACAAAAGTGTTGCGTTTATATTTTTGTTCAGTGTATGTATATGTATACATATAGTTTTTTTTGTGTTTGTGAAAACGGGTCTTTAATCGGGGAAACGGAGCGGGTAGAGCAGGACGGAACGCAGGCATTGACAAACTACAATGACGGACAGGGCAAACAGGTAAGACCAGGACTTAAAATAGGTCATGACTAATCAAAGTAATCGGGCAAAGCAGGAGACGATCAGGGAAGCACACGTGGGTAATCAGGGGGCGTGGCACACACGAGGAGCGGACAAGCCGGGCATATATGTATATCTATATAAAACCTCATTAATGAGGGACAGGGAACAGAACGGACAGACAGAACTGGCACAGGGGAAGGAGCCAGGACAAGACTTGACATAAGACAGGAAAGGCAGAGAAACAGATCAGAAAGGGGGACACGGAGGGAACAGGCAGGACAAAAGGACCGGGAGTGAACGAAGGGAACATCGGGGAAAGAGGAGCAGAAGCCAGAGGGACGAGGGACAAAGAGAGGAGGGACAGAGACAGGAGGAACAAAGCGAGGGGGAGCAGAGGCAGGAGGGACAAAGACGGGAGGCCAGGGAGAGAAGGAGGGGGAACCAAGAGGAGCCCGAGGGAGACCCAGCGGGCGACGGGAGGCAGCCGGAAGGGCTGCAGGCGGCCGGGAGGCCGGAGCCGGAGGGGCCGAGGAGACGGGGTGAGGGACAGACGCAGGGACGAAGGAGGGAGTCGGAGGGGAGACCAGGGAAGGGGACGAAGGAGCTGGAAGGGACCCTGGCGAGGGCAAGGAGAGAGGGGGAGCCGCAGCAGACGGCGACGTCCTCCGACACGCCAGAGCGGGAGGACCAGCAGGCGAATGAGGAGCCGCCGTCGGGGGGCCCGCAGGCAACCGATAAGACGCCGGAGGAGGGACCGAGGCAGGGCGACGAGGCCGCGGAGGGGGACCCGCAGACGACAGCCGACCCGGAGGGCCAGGACCCGCAGGTGCCGACCAAGCCCTAGCGCCGGCGAGGGAGGGCGAGCCAGGGGGCTGGGCGGGTGGGACCCCAGCCGTGCGTCTGTGTCCTCTCCCCTTATGGGACACAGACATAAGGACCTGCGGCCGGGGTCGGGCTCGTCGGGGTGAGGGTACCAGAGTCACAGGGGGAGAAGGGACTGGAGTGGGGCCAGGGACTGGAGCTGCAGGCTGCAGAGGGGGCGCCTGCCCGGGAGCTGCAGGCAGGGAAAGCGCCTCGGACGTGGGCGCGGTAGCTGCAGGCAGCGGAGACGGCTGCTCGGGCTCTGGGGCCGCAGGGGGCACTTATTTTATTATATAAAATAAGTGTCACACAACCGGGGTGACATGCCTTGCCTGCTTGTGGGATGAGGAAGACTCAGGGACTGGAAATGGGATTAAAACTGAAGATGTGCTCATTCCTTTGTGTATTTACAAATTTTCCTTCCGTCAGACATGAGGAGTTTGCTGCTATATTTGGCACTAATAGAGATTCTGATGCTGCTATTTTTATTGTCTATTAGTTTGTTATTATTTACAAGTTCTGTTGTGTTTTTGCATTTTTCTCTTCTGGTTAATTAACTGCTGTCTGTTTGCTGTGAAGTATGAGTGTGGTGAGTAAGACTCAGGGACTGGAAGTGGGATTACAACTAAAGATAACATGCTTATTCCTTTTTGTATTGTTTACAAATTTCCTTCCGTCAAACATGAGGAGTTTGCTGCTATATTGTGCACTAACAGAGATTCTGATGCTGCTATTTTTATTGTTTATAAATGTGTTATTGTTTCCAAGTTGAGTATTCAATAAATGCTAAATTGAGAAATTTTGTGTATCGTTTGTTATTATTAGTGTGATATTTTACCATGCAAATAGAGGGGAAAACGTCCAATTATCGGCCAAAAAAAATCAGCAGCATATATCGGCCATCGCCTGACCCTTGACTTGAAAAACCCATATCGGTCGACCTCTAGTAACAGTACATTCTGTCCAATTCATCCATCGAGTTAAGTCACACACCCACTTGAGGGGGCACTCCGGCAGACGTGAGGATGGGGATGTTCTTTCCGCTATAACATCCACTGCAGAAGTACATCTCGCTCCTGTTCACAGGGCTTACTTCAATGATGAAGCAGGGCTGGTTGTCTGGACAAGAAGTTGTCCTGCTGCTGGGTCTCGGTGCCGTTTTTCCACCTAAGCTTGAAGGTGGAAATGTGTTCCAACTTGGTCCCTGGGACTGCAGCATAGCCAAACATCGCGAGCAGCGTCGGCCACACCCACCACCAGAACCATCACACCGTCCTATACACATAAAGAAGAACTAAAACATAGAGTGTTGTGACAATCTATGCGTTAATGTTTGGCAGCATAGGTGATTCATTAAAATTATACCGAAGAATGGAAAATGTGATATTTAGAATATTTTTTGCCATTTAGTAGCTAATTTAAGCACTTACCCAATGCCTCAATTTGTTTTAGGTCAGTAATGTCTGAGCCAAAAGAATGAATGTATGAATTTAATACAATTCACCCACTCCCACCCACACACAAATCTGAAATTCAATTTAAGACACTTCTTAAACATTAGTGCATTAACAAAAAAGGAAAATCTTAAGAGATTCAGTAGGATTTTCTATGTTAGACTTAAGCTAATAGTTCAATAGTTTTTACATATTTCAATATACCAATTTGACTTTAATGTTGAAACAGATGCTAAAACATGGAATAATTTCATAACTAGAGAAACATGTTATTCACAAACACTAGCAAAGGTAGCTTATAGTTAAGCTTACTTAAGTCAGCAAGTCAGGCTACAGTGTGTAAGAATAGTCGTAAACGATAATTTGTCTCAGTCTTACATGACAGAATAAGTAAACAGAAAATATAAAATGGCTGAAACAGCGTCATTAACGCCAGCTACAGTAGAGGCGCAGAAAAGGTGTCATGACTGAAGTATTCCCAAACTCTGGAAGACCGTATGCGAGCCTTTTTTGCCGCGTGTTTCTCCAGAGGCTCCGGAGCTCCGCTGGTTGACACAGCCATGTTGGTTCATGTGCAGGGGGACGAGCGGCAAATTTCTTTTTTGCAGGGTGGTAGGTGATGTCTCATTAATATTTATTAATTTACTTACAAAATGGTGCGGCACTGCATCCAAGCCTGCGGCACTCAGAGTCACAAATACAGTGGAAACCATTTGTAGTAATTACGTCTGTCTGGCTGATTTCCAACTAATTGATATTTGTATATTTATTACATGAATATAAGGTAATATAAGGTAATAGAAGAGGTATTTAATGGTTTTCCATCTGAGGAATTTGCAAAAAACTGCAGTGCATGATGGGTCGGACCTAAAGGCTGCCTTAACGTCCTCATCTGTATGACGACATACATCAAGACTAGGAAGGTGCATAATGTTCATGTCTGGTTGCGTTTGTTGGTCCAGAAAGTAATTCAATTTCGCCATGTAGGTTACGTTCTTAAAAACTGCTTGGATATAGCCCGATTATATGCTGTGGGCCTTTTAATTTCTTTGTTTACCAGGTAGGCTACCTTCTTTAAACTGCGTTTTGTTAGACTACATATTTAGGGAGGTCTTTATAAATTTATAGTAGTCTTCATAAATATGTACATAGTTTAGCCTAACCCAGCCACTTAAGGGAGAAAGCCAGCTCAACTAGGTGTCGGTCCCAAGCCCGGATTAATGGGGAGGGTTGGCGTCAAGAAATAAAGAGACTGTATCTTCACTGCATGACTGATGTCAAAATGTGTGAAATATGTGGTTGTATTAATAAATGCATTAAAGTAGGTTAATGATTCTGTGCTGTCTAAATTGTATAGAAAATTTCTACGTATAGCCAAACAAATCTCCTCCTGTTTGAAAAGGCATAGAAAAAGCAATTTAGCCACTAAAACTTTACAGTTTTTGTGAGGGACAGTCGAATTCTCTCGTTTCTCTCGTCAAGTTTTTTTGTGATCCTGCACCTACACTTTGCCGGCCCCAGGAGGATGGGCTCCCCCTTTGAGTTTGGTCCCTCCCAAGGTTTCTTCCTTCTTGGGAGTTTTTCCATGCTATCGGCGCCTATGGCTTACTCACTGGGGGCTTTGGGTGGGCATGATATAAAGCAAAGCATTTTCCCTCCCAGTTTCCTCCTCTGGTCCACATTGCAGGACCATCAGCCATCAGAAACAGCCAGACGGTCTCCTTCAGCTTCTTTAGTGTCCTTGGAAGCCAAGGCAGTTTTAGGTCTGAGAAGAGGTTTATCAGAAGGACACATATTACGTCGTTTGTCCTGAAATGTAACATGGGGAGGAAAAGTTAAGCGGTTTAGTCAGATTGGAGTCGTTTATTCAGCAGTGGCAGCGCCAGTGACTTAATGCTACAGGTGCTATAGGGGAGTGAGATTATTTAGACCGGGTGCTTTAGCTTTTCAGCTTATGTAGATGGTGTATAGAAGCACACAGCACGATAAGCTACAGCATGGATAAAATAGGATAAAATATGAAATTCTAACGTCTAGCTCACAGAGCCTCTATGTGTACTTTGAAGAAAAAATACACTACAAGTATGCTGTAAAAACCGCAAAAATGTCTTACACAATATACAGATTTTACAGATAGTTAAAGAAAAAATGAAACCAATATTTTGGGGGTGCTGTGGGGGTACTATGGTCATTGGAGGAGGAGCTAGAGCCCCCCCCCCCAAGCTTTTCCTTGGTGCTGCCACTGTTGTTCAGATTAAAAGTAACATTGTCATTAATAAACAGTACTCTGATCAAATTTTTGCATGTACAAACACAATCAAAGTTTAACCACATGTTTAGACACAATTCACACACCTGTTACATTTCCATAATGCTAAGACTCTCTACACTTACTTCATCCACTTTCTTGTTTGGTACACAGTCATTTGATGGATGTGTAAGATCATTACCAGACCGTCTGCTGCAAACTCTACAGTTAATGAATGGCTGCAAAAACACACAGACACACAAAAACAGTATTTAAAGAGTGGTGGGCAATAAATACAGTGAGAGAAGGTGTAGTAAAGATATATCTAATGATTTAAGGCAGAGCTGCTGGAGTGCAGGGTTTAATGACACAGAACAATTTTAGAGGAAAGAGCTTCCAAAGCAGGGTCACCATAAGGCTATATTATACAAAGCAAGTTCATCTAAAAGTATGAACAACAAATCCCATTTAACTGAACACTGCTCTGTATTAAAATACTGTCCTCCGATCAAGCTAAGTGGTCCTGTAGTTCACTATTTAAAGAGGTAAATTTAAAGGGTAATTCACACTGCACATCTACCCTGCTCTGACCAGGTTTAATTACTGGCTTTCTAATTAAAACAAGAGTTAAGTCCTGCCCTTTCACCACAAAACACCACACTGCCATTTAAGGCTGATTTCAACAATGAGTTTTAGTTAACCTGGCTCGATTGAGTTAACTCTGGGTATGTAAAACCCGCTTTGTAGTACAGCCCACAGGTCTTTAAATAAGGCCAGCTAGGGTTCATAGCTCGAAGCATAATCTACAGGTCACCCCTCAGATGATTAGCATTTGCTTCTGCCTGGTAATCCAGCCTTTAAGCCTGTAAACCTACTAAAATTTGAGAATAAGGTGAAGGAACTGGCTCTTTGAGGCCACCTATGTATTTGTTACTTTATTGTTGGCTAACTTTCCCCCGCAGGGCATCAAAAAAGTTAACATGAACCTAAATTAATTTGCTAACTGATATGTCCAATGCTCACAGTCACAGTGACTCTTTACTTACCCTCTTGTCCATGAAAATACAGTCAGCCCGATGGTCTGTTGCAGTTGACTTTGGACATTTTGTTGCTCTCAAGAGAATCTCAATGTCAATGTATTCACTGCTGATCTAAATCACATAAACACGTTATATACAAAATTGCCTACAACTGTTTTAAAGGCAATATAACAAACAATAATCACCCAAAAAATGGCAAACTGTCACAGACTTGACTGCAGCAGATTCAGAGAGAAACTGTGAGAAGGTAAAATTGACCAGGGCTGAGATATACAACCATCACTTTCATTGTGAAGAGACATTAAGCATCATATGCATTGAAATTAAAACATCAAAATCAATGTGATACTCATTAGTTCAGCTTGCAGATGATGAAAGTTTCACACTTTTGTAAACACTTTCTCAGCAGTTACCTTCGGACGGCCCTGGATGTTATAGAAATTCATGTGCTGACGGGTTCCTTGATGAGCATTTTCGACTGCGAGTTTAATGGCCGTCTTGTGAGTGCAGGGAGACTGTGGTAATCTTGCTGGGCCTCTGTGGAGATAAGCAGAGCTCCATAAGCCAAAACCAGAAGCAGCAGGCGGGTCATCTTCCTCTCAGCTTTGAAGGGAGAAGCAGGACTGAGGACACTGATCTGTGGTCCCCTTATCCAGCACGTCCAGGGGCGTGTCCTTCACTCGAAACAAACAGACCTTTGAACAACATTGGAAAACTCTTCAGGATGAATTGAGGCAGGTGGTCAAGTGGGTTTATTGTTATTTCAGCAATATACACAGTACACAGTGAAAGGAAACATTGTTCCTCCTGGACCACGGTGCAACACAAAGAAGAAAAACAGAAACAACACAAGATGACACAAGTGCGGGCAAGATAGAACTATACAGAGTGAAAGGAGCACAAACAGAGGGAGAAAGTGCAAGATAAACACAAGAGCAACAATACAATACTACAGGACAAGACAGCGCAGTCAAGAACACAGAGTGCAGCCAGAGCTAACCTGAATAGGGGCATCAAGGTTGCCAGGCAGGCAGAGAAACAGAAAATAGAGGTCTACTTCACATACAACAACCCACAGTGGGTGTGGCAGGGAATACAACACATTACAAACTTCAAAGGCAACAACACCGTCACTGTTAACAGCAACGCCCTTTTAGCAAAGGAGCTAAACAGCTTCTTTGCTCGTCTGGAGGAACACAGAGCAGACATAGCCACACTGCCCCCTCCCCCAATCTCCAGCACTCACAGACTCCCTCTGCAGGAACACCACGCGAGAAGGCACATTGCATCTCTAGGTGTGTGGAGTTTAAGACAAGGCAAGTGATGCTACGATAATATAATTCCTTGGTAAGACCCCATCTAGAATATTGTGTGCGGGTTTGGTTACCATACCTTAAGAAGGACATTGCTGCCTTGGAAAAGGTGCAACGTAGGGCAACGAGAATGATTCCTGGTCTTAGAGGAATGTCTAATGAGGAGAGGTTAGCTGAGCTGAATCTGTTTAGCCTCGAGCAAAGGAGACTAAGGGGGGACATAATCCAGGTGTTTAAGATTCTAACAGGTCTGGATGCTGTTCAGCCAAATGGCTATTTCAATGTTAGTTTAAATACCAGAACTCGTGGCCATAAGTGGAAATTAGCTGGAGAACATTTTAAAACGAATTTGATGAAGCATTTCTGTACACAGCGTGTAGTTAGAGTATGGAATAGTCTTCCTGTTATTGTAACACAAGCTAAAACCCTGGGTTCTTTTAAATCAGAGCTAGATAAGATTTTTGAGCTATTAGCTAAGTTCTCCTCAAAGGAGCTTGATGGGCCGAATGGCCTCCTCTCATTTGTAAATCTCTTTGGTTCTTATGAGTCAGCTTACAGAGATGAGGTCCAGAAACTGATAGGTTGGAGTTCAGCAAACAATTTGGCACTAAACAGCACAAAGACAAAGGAATCACTGACTTCAGGAAGGATGGAGGCGACACTGGCCTGCCTAGATGGATGGATGGATGTTTTTATTGACATTGTAAGTACAATGAGATTTAGTTTGGAACGCGCCAGCAGCTACACAGTATATTTACAATTATATAGATTGTGAGGCATAAAATAAGGTGTGAGTAATATAACATAACGACATAATATAAGTAATCATTAATTAATCATTACAGATGGTATGAGGTGTGAACCGCTAGGCTGCTATGGCATGTTTGGTATCAAACCGATGGAAAATCACTCCAGTTTCCAAATCTGGTCAGTGGTTACCACGAAAGTGAATATATCAAAAGTTACACCAGCCTAACGAAAATCATCAATACAAGGGAAATCACTCTGGTCATAAATCTCAAAAGGACTGATACAGACCCCCTTCCGAAAGCCCGCCAAATGGA
Source organism: Brienomyrus brachyistius (assembly GCF_023856365.1). Lineage (NCBI taxonomy): Eukaryota > Metazoa > Chordata > Actinopteri > Osteoglossiformes > Mormyridae > Brienomyrus > Brienomyrus brachyistius. Next base: position 259,184 of record NW_026042457.1, read on the forward strand.
TGGTCAGCCATTGGTCCAGGAGTCGAATTCCTGGTCACTCCTATTCACGAACTTTACACTATAAAACCTGGCACCTCAGAACAAAGCCAGGAGAGGAGAAACAGAAGGGAGGAGAAAACAAAAGACCATCAGCACGAAGAGAGGCAGAGAACATCAGCCCAAGAGAAGAGAAGCCCACAAGAAGCCCTCCTGAAGCCTATCAGTGAAGACCCAGCTGGACAGAGAACTGCAACCAAGCCCAAGCTTCACCAGGAGAGGGAATCAGAGGGGCTCCACTCCAACAACCGCTGCAAACACCGCGCCTCCCTGAGTGCCATCACCCATCAGCTCATCAGCCTCCGCAACCAACTGCCAAGACCCCCCCCCCCCCACTCTGCAACCAAGTAAACAAACTTCCTTTCATTTATAACAACCTAAACTCCTATTCACCTGCTATATTACTTTAGGACAGTATTTCCACAAATTGCTTGCTTTGCAGAACAGTATTTTCCCTTTTAAGGTTACTCATTTTAAATCTGGTCATTGCATTTTCATGATTACATTGTTTGTGTCCACTCCGTTATTTCGTGTTTATTGTTTGTTAGGTGTAATGTCTGTCTTATGTTAGTTATAGGAATAAATGCATGTCTTTTACACAACTTCAGCCTCCGTTCATTGAGTGCTCACAAGAATCCCTGCCTGTGCGATCTACGCTCTGAAACCTCAAATTCGCCTGAAATATCGCGAGACTCTCTCTCATTGGCCGTGAGGGGAGCTTCGCTACCGATCGTTTACATTACCTGGTGACGCAGCTCGTTGGACAAGCCTTCTATTCTAACCCAGGTTATTACGTGATACTGGTTATTAATGAGTTCCATTTAAGTCACACATTAACAGACTCACGGTGTTTCGCAATTGAGTTTGAGCCGACCATTCAGCCTAAAAATTGGTTAATAATCACAAGGCACAAGGTTTAAACTTATTCTGAGCACACAATTTAAACTTTTTATGACCGAACGTGCAGTGAAGAAGCGCTACTGTCAACTGGTTGCAAAAGTCGCACTCATGGCAATCTGAAGGCATTTAAGCGGGATCATATGGGCTTATTATAGTTATTTTTATTTCTATTATTAGTAGTTATATTATTTTGTTTTATTTTCGGTGATTTCATTGTAGTTCTTTCGTATTAAACTGCAGTAAACTTTAACCCTATGTCTGACGAGATTCTCAGATGTAGCGCTTTGTTTCCAGGTTCAATTCGGACGAGTGTCTCCGTTTCTATATATCCTGGGAGAGATCTCTCTATTAGCGAACGGGAATACTTGTTATGAGGTTCTAACCTAAATTATGTTGCGCTTGGACATAAGACCGATAGCTTAGTTACCTATCAGGATCATACTCGTATGTGTGTGCCTGCTTTAGACAAAGCAAGTTTAACACAACTTTGCGCTGTGAGCCAAGTGTGTGTCATTTAGAAATTGGGAGTCTCCTGTGCTTGAGACCCGCCGTGGTTAAGCACCATTTGCGACGAGATATAGTGCACTCACAATTTAAATCTGTCGCCGTAACGCGTGCGCCGTCTCGCTTCAGTAATTGTTTTAAGGGGTGATGACGAAGATGACGAATTTACTTTCCTGAAGAGGAGCAGGATGGGTCACGCGTTCTGTAAGATTTGTCTCCCACGGGGAAGGAACGATGTCAGTCGGCATGAAAAATCCAAGTCATTAGTGAATGACAGAGCCGCATGAGTGAACATGAAAAATTAATAGAAAATAAATGACAAATGGTTATTTTATATTTTATATATTTTATATATTTATATTTATATTATATTTTATATAATTTATATTATTTTATATTTCCTGTCTTAAAATGTAAGGGATACACATGGTCATTTCCGTTGTTTCCTGTTTCCTGCGAGAGTGATACTGACTGCTAGCGCGCGAACTTTGAAACCATAGATATCACCTAAATAATAATTCGAGTTAAGTCATTGGGAAAAAGCTTCGCAAGATTAATAATCCTCCAAAATAAATAAATAAAATTTCCCAGACCCCGACGGATTAATCACCTACGCAAGTACCGACCCACGATCTTCGTTCAATTAAGAAGGTGCTTCCAGCCTTACAGCCTCAGTTTACGTAAGTACAACGCCATGTCTACTGTTCCGTGTTCTGAGTGTAATATGTTTAGCTATTCTTCTCCAGTCATTAGCGGTATTTATACATGTGAGAAGTGTCAGTTAGTCGCTAGACTGACGGAGAAGATTGTAGTGTTAGAGGGACGTATCCGGACGTTACATAACATTCAGGAGAATGAGAGTTTTATTGACTCAGTATTAGCGGCTCCGGATATGTCCGCGATAGCCAGTAAGTCTCCCCCTGCTCCGGCAGCAGAGCCTTCGCAGCAAGGCGAGTGGGTGACGACCCGGCGGCATAGTCGCAAATCCAAACCAAACTTACACCGGCACCATTCGCCTATCCGCGTTTCCAACAGGTTCTCCCCACTCAGTGAAACTCCCACTGAGACGCCTGTTGAAAGTGCTCTAATAATTGGTGATTCTATTCTAAGAAACGTGAGAGTAGCGACTCCAGCGACCATTGTAAATTGTCTCCCGGGTGCCAGAGCGACCGACATCTCGGCAAATTTAAAAGTGCTGGCTAAAAGTAAACGTAAATACTCTCAGATAGTTATCCACGTCGGCACTAATGATGTCCGATTGAGGCAATCGGAGATCACAAAGGCAAATTTTAAAGAGGTGTGCAACATTGCGAAGAAGATGTGTGTGTCAGTAACGTGCTCTGTCCAGACTAAAAACTCAAGTCCAGACTAAAAACACACCTGTTTAGTTTAGCGTATAGGGACACTAGTTCTAGCCCTAGCTAACTCTTCACTCCCAGGCAGACCTGTAGTGTGAGGTGTAGAGCTGGGTGGGGATCGGTGCCATTGGCTTTGGATGAACTGGATTGTCAGTGCTGTCACTCTAGCTTTGCAATCTCTTGTGGAACTGGAGTGCTGACATTTCAGGGACTCCCCATGCCGGCATTCCCACTTGCCTCTCCCTCCTACTGATGCTGCCATAGCCATATCTGCCGGAGCTTGCAGATTGCACTTCATATTGTACTCACCTAGCTTTTAGCACTGCCAATAGCCTCCTCTACTATGCCTAATTGTACATTTTATTTCCCCTACTCCTCCTGGGGGTGATGCCTGGAGACCTCAATCTATCAAGATATCCAGCACACCCGACCACCACCAGTGACGTCCCTGCATCCAGCTCGCCGTTCTGATCTTCCATGTATGACCCGCTGCCTTACCTCTGGTTGCCTGGCAATTGGAAGAAGACTCGGCTTCGGCATTGGCTTATCTTCCTTGCTCTCCTCTCTCTATTTGACTATCCCTGCCGGCCCCTGGAGGATGGGCTTCCCCTTTGAGTCTGGTCCCTCTCAAGGTTTCTTCCTTCTAGGGAGTTTTTCCTTGCCACTGTCGCCTATGGCTTACTCACTGGGGGCTTTGGGTGAGGATACTGTAAAGCGCTTTGAGACAATGTAATGTTGTGATAATGCGCTATATAAAAATAAATTTGTTTGTTTGTTGTTGTTGATACTGGAGCCTGGTTGCGGTGGTGGGATGGCTCACGGCGGGTGCCGGAAAATTTCCTTTATTTTCAAATCCAAACCTTGACAGGTATGCTGCTGTTCCAAATCATGGGTGCATGTTACAAGTGCGGAACATATTTTAACTTAGTACTAACTTAGCATCATATTTGATCTGATTCGACTGAATATCCCAGGTTTCCATCTCTCATGCATCTGGTGTGACGTGTTTTCAGACTCTCAGGCTGGCGCAAAGAAATCTTACGGGAATTGAACGTCTCACTCCGGCCAGCTGACCAAAGTTGGTAACCTTGGTATTGTGTGTAGGAGATTCGGTATAACTATAATTTCGTTCTCCATTTACATGCCCGTAGTGTCTTTAAGTGTTATGTAGTTTTGCCTGAAACGCAAAAATAAAACAAAGCAATTAAAGCCGTAAGTGGCTCAAATTGTGCTGTAGCGATTGAAGAACTTTTGTCGGAAGTTGGATTCGAACCCACGCCTTACTTGGGAGAACAGAATACCAGAATAGAGTAGGTTAAGTCCAGCCTTGGCTTCCAAGCTGACGTTTTTCTACATATGTGCTTGTGTATCATGGACAGTAAGAGGGGGCAGGCAAGGAGAGAATTTCTCTCTTTGGGGATCAATAGAGTGTTGTTATTATAACGTCTAAAAAGTATGATGGTCTGTCGATAAATCAATAAGAAAATAAATGAAGTCGTTTTCGCCAACACGCTGGAAAAGCCAGGGGCCGGACCGACTGTAGGGGGCGTGGCCAGAGACAGCCATCTCAGGCTGTCAAGTCTCCCGTTTTGGCCGGGAAACTACCGTATTTTACTTCTCTTTCCCGCCGTCCTCCCGTATTAGTATTTTCCCGTAAATCTCCCTTATATTATATAGTTGCTGGATAGTGTAGTGGTAAGATCGCCGCCTTTCACACGGGAGACCGGGGTTCGAATCCCGGTTGTGGCCAAAAATATATTTTATATATTTATATTTATATTATATTTTATATAATTTATATTATTTTATATTTCCTGTCTTAAAATGTAAGGGATACTGGAGCCTGGTTGCGGTGGTGGGATGGCTCACGGCGGGTGCCGGAAAATTTCCTTTATTTTCAAATCCAAACCTTGACAGGTATGCTGCTGTTCCAAATCATGGGTGCATGTTACAAGTGCGGAACAAGATCGCCGCCTTTCACACGGGAGACCGGGGTTCGAATCCCGGTTGTGGCCAAAAATATATTTTATATATTTTATATATTTATATTATATTTATATTATATTTTTTATATATTGTATTATATAGTTGCTGGATAGTGTAGTGGTAAGATCGCCGCCTTTCACACGGGAGACCGGGGTTCGAATCCCGGTTGTGGCCAGAAACAACTGCTATCACAACTAGAGATTGATGAGGTACAACACGATTGCTACGACAAGGGGGAGCCAGGACGACAGGTCAGGGGGGAGATATCATCATCCCCACATTCCGAGATTGGGTACCAAGCCCCATATATATTAGTAGGCTGAATACAAGAGCAGCTGACCTGAGAAATAAGAAATAAGCTAAGCTGGAAACCTGGACCCTCCGAATGCGTGAAGTACCCTCAGAAGGTCTACTAGAAGATGTACGTAGAAGACAGATCAGCTGATCTACACCACAGCAACAGTAAGATTTGAAGGAACGGGAACGAGAAAGCAGAGAACAAGAACAAGATTTGTAAATGTAAGATTTGAAGGACCCGGCATGAAAAATAGAATAGTTCTCGTCATTAGTGAACATGTACGTAGAAGACAGATCAGCTGATCTACACCACAGCAACAGTAAGATTTGAAGGACCCGGCATGAAAAATAGAATAGTTCTCGTCATTAGTGAACATGTGTCTCGTCATTGTGTATCATGGACAGTAAGAGGGGGATCAATAGAGTGTTGTTATTATAACGTCTAAAAAGTATGATGGTCTGTCGATAAATCAATCAGATAAATAATGAAGTCGTTTTCGCGAACACGCTGGAAAAGCCAGGGGCCGGACCGACTGTAGGGGGCGTGGCCAGAGACAGCCATCTCAGGCTGTCAAGTCTCCCGTTTTGGCCGGGAAACTACCGTATTTTACTTCTCTTTCCCGCCGTCCTCCCGTATTAGTATTTTCCCGTAAATCTCCCTTATATTATATAGTTGCTGGATAGTGTAGTGGTAAGATCGCCGCCTTTCACACGGGAGACCGGGGTTCGAATCCGGTTGACCGGTTGTGGCCAAAAATATATTTTATATATTTTATATATTTTATATATTTATATTTATATTATATTTTATATAATATATATATCATCATCCCCACATTCCGAGATTGGGTACCAAGCCCCATATATAGTTAGTATAGTTGGTAACCTTGGTATTGTGTGTAGGAGATTCGGTATAACTATAATTTCGTTCTCCATTTACATGCCCGTAGTGTCTTTAAGTGTTATGTAGTTTTGCCTGAAACGCAAAAATAAAACAAAGCAATTAAAGCCGTAAGTGGCTCAAATTGTGCTGTAGCGATTGAAGAACTTTTGTCGGAAGTTGGATTCGAACCCACGCCTTACTTGGGAGAACAGAATACCAGAATAGAGTAGGTTAAGTCCAGCCTTGGCTTCCAAGCTGACGTTTTTCTACATATGTGCTTGTGTATCATGGACAGTAAGAGGGGGCAGGCAAGGAGAGAATTTCTCTCTTTGGGGATCAATAGAGTGTTGTTATTATAACGTCTAAAAAGTATGATGGTCTGTCGATAAATCAATAAGAAAATAAATGAAGTCGTTTTCGCGAACACGCTGGAAAAGCCAGGGGCCGGACCGACTGTAGGGGGCGTGGCCAGAGACAGCCATCTCAGGCTGTCAAGTCTCCCGTTTTGGCCGGGAAACTACCGTATTTTACTTCTCTTTCCCGCCGTCCTCCCGTATTAGTATTTTCCCGTAAATCTCCCTTATATTATATAGTTGCTGGATAGTGTAGTGGTAAGATCGCCGCCTTTCACACGGGAGACCGGGGTTCGAATCCCGGTTGTGGCCAAAAATATATTTTATATATTTTATATATTTATATTTATATTATATTTTATATAATTTATATTATTTTATATTTCCTGTCTTAAAATGTAAGGGATACTGGAGCCTGGTTGCGGTGGTGGGATGGCTCACGGCGGGTGCCGGAAAATTTCCTTTATTTTCAAATCCAAACCTTGACAGGTATGCTGCTGTTCCAAATCATGGGTGCATGTTACAAGTGCGGAACAAGATCGCCGCCTTTCACACGGGAGACCGGGGTTCGAATCCCGGTTGTGGCCAAAAATATATTTTATATATTTTATATATTTATATTTATATTTATATTATATTTTATATAATATATATATCATCATCCCCACATTCCGAGATTGGGTACCAAGCCCCATATATATTAGTAGGCTGAATACAAGAGCAGCTGACCTGAGAAATAAGAAATAAGCTAAGCTGGAAACAGATCAGCTGATCTACACCACAGCAACAGTGATCCTTGAGCTGGAGCCGGACCGTCTTTGAAGACTCCGTAAATCTCCGTATAATAATATATATCTACGGGAACGAGAAAGCAGAGAACAAGAACAAGATTTGTAAATGTAAGATTTGAAGGACCCGGCATGAAAAATAGAATAGTTCTCGTCATTAGTGAACATGTGTCTCGTCATTGTGTATCATGGACAGTAAGAGGGGGATCAATAGAGTGTTGTTATTATAACGTCTAAAAAGTATGATGGTCTGTCGATAAATCAATCAGATAAATAATGAAGTCGTTTTCGCGAACACGCTGGAAAAGCCAGGGGCCGGACCGACTGTAGGGGGCGTGGCCAGAGACAGCCATCTCAGGCTGTCAAGTCTCCCGTTTTGGCCGGGAAACTACCGTATTTTACTTCTCTTTCCCGCCGTCCTCCCGTATTAGTATTTTCCCGTAAATCTCCCTTATATTATATAGTTGCTGGATAGTGTAGTGGTAAGATCGCCGCCTTTCACACGGGAGACCCAGCGGGGCCGGTCGCGTATAGCCATAACACAGTGGCAGCCAATGAAATTGAAGGATTTTTTTTGCGAAGCGAAGAGACCCTCCCCGGCGCTGCAAAATCTCCGTTAATGATTTTTTTTCTGATACATTTCAAGTTAGATTGAAATGCTAATCATTTTGAGGCATGTTTTCAAAAAAGCATGAACAAATTTCTCCATTTCTTGTAATCACATTCATCCATTATTCTTCGTTTTCTTGATATTGATGTATTTAATAAACAGCTTAAAACTATGGTTACAATTTTATTTATTTATTTATTTATGTCGCTGTGGTAATTAAACAGACATAGACAGTTATGAATAAAATGTATTGTTTATTGAGTCTATTTACACAGAAAGAGACAAGTACTCAGGTTCTCATACTCAGGGGTATGATAAGATATACATCCATCCATCCATCCATTTTCCAAACCGCTTATTCTACTGGGTCACGGGGGTCCGGAGCCTATCCCGGAAGCAATGGGCACGAGGCAGGGAACAACCCAGGATGGGGGGCCAGCCCATCGCAGGGCACACTCACACACCATTCACTCTCACATGCACACCTATGGGCAATTTAGCAACTCCAATTAGCCTCAGCATGTTTTTGGACTGTGGGGGGAAACCGGAGTACCCCCCACGACGACATGGGGAGAACATGCAAACTCCACACACATGTGACACAGGCGGCGACTCAAACCTGGGTCCCAGAGGTGTGAGGCAACAGTGCTAACCACTGCACCACCATGCCACCCCCAAGATATACATTACCGCTCAAAAGTTTGGGATCACATGCAAATTTCTTTGTTTTCCAAAGAAAAACACATTTTCATGCAATTCACAAAATTTTATCCACATCTACATATAGAGGCCTATTATCAGCAACTGGCAGTCCTCTGCATCAATCTCCTGGTATGTCTGACTGCTTATTCTTTAAATATTGCTAACACATTTTGGAGGTTTGGTTTGGGTCATTATCCTTTTGTAGGATAAAACTGACCCCAATCAAGTCTTGTCACAGGGTATATAATTGAACGGTAGTGTATGTCAAATATTAAATAGATGAAATGATTAATTTTCTTAAACAGCAGTGTTAATGCATGCATTTTGTAGCATGTTAACAAATGACTCATTGAATCCTGAATCAAAACAAAAAGCATAATTAAAAATAGCATTGTTATGACAATACTAACAGTGATGCTGCAGCATTTTAACAACTGTCAGATAGTTAGACATACAGTACCAGTCAGTAATTTGGACACACCACTCTGCCTACAAAGGGACTGGGTCATATTACCTGGATACTTGAGCTAAACCCAGTAGAAATGTTTTTCAAGGAGTCTGACCAGAGAGTTAAAGAAAATCGGCTGAGTGCTCAGCATATATGAGACGGCTCCTTCAGGAGAGCTGGAAAAGCATTCCAGGAGGCCACCTCATTAAACTAGTATAAAGTAGAAAGCAGGATCAGTCAGTCCCTGGAGCAGCTGGGGTTAAGGGCCTTGCTCAAGGGCCCAATGGTGGGATCACTCGGCCAGCCCTGGGATTTGAACCGGCAACCTTCTGAGTTCCAACAGAATTGTCCCCCCCAACAAATTATTTTTTTTAAATAACTTTTCTGAGTAGTGCATAATTCCATGTGTATTACTTTATAGTTATGATGTCTTTATAAATATTACAAAATGTAAAGAATAGTACAAAGAAACAATTCTATAGGTAGGTGTGCCCAAAACTCCTGACTGACGCCGTAACACTTTCTTAGACTCACCACACTGGTTGAGGTGGTGATGAGACAAGAGAGATTTAGCCAGTGGATAGGGAATGATTAATAGGACAGATCTGAAAGGGTCACGATGGGGAATTTAGCCATTGGGGTAACTGCCCCACACTTTGAGAGATGCTCAGGGATAATTTATGACCTTAGAGAATCAGGAACAAACAAGGAACATATTAACCATATGTTAAAATGCTGCAAGTGTATATTCAAACAATACTGAACTATAAAGAATATAAAACAATCTTTACTTTTTTTGTTTTAAAAAAAAACTATGCTTGCCACTTCTTTAAGAAAACCTACCTAACAGCGGCAATTTTTACAATCTGATTGTAACCCACCTGTTGCCATGCATTATTTGTCAGTGAAAAATGAGCCCAGACACAAAATAGCTGTTCTTAATAAAGTGGACAGAGTGTATATGGAAAACATTTACAATTTTTACAAATAACGCTGCTCTTGAAGTAGCAGGTAGTGTGTTACTTTTTTCTCTCCGCTGACCAACGCTGCTTTTCAGCCTCATAAAAAGGAGATTTTTGAAACTCCCTCCAGGTCATCTCTGGCTGCATAGTCTTGAACAATGGAACAAACAGAACACAGGCATCAAAACGGGCCTGAACGTGGCCAAAACAAGATGAATAATAAAGAACTTGGATGAAAAATTCTGATCATGACATCCAGAATTATCCTCCATAATTGAAGGGAAAGAACCTTTAGCATCATGGACTCCAACAACTTGCAAACCTGAAAGCAAAGTGAAAAAACCACAAATGAACCACAAATAATATTGATTCCTTAATTTATACTGAATCCTGAAGAGTGACTGTTTGTGTGTGTGCATGCATATGAGATTCTCACTCATCGGGCCTTCGGTTTTGGAAGGGGACCAACAAAGCATCATCCTCTCCAATTCCTCATCTTCCTCTATTTCTATAAAACAAAATAGATATGAATAAAAGACATAATCAATGCACAGAACCACATATATGAAACTGTCAGCCAACCTGGAGGATTAGTAGAAGTGTCTGGAAGTGCTGGTCTTGAGGGAGCAGAAGCCTCCAGTGTCATCTGAAGATTGCTGTGCTTCAGCCTCAGGTACTGCTGTAGTCGGTACATTTTGCTGCCTGGTACGC